>NW_009627742.1:0-241 GCF_000690535.1 Cariama cristata
TGACGACCTTGAGCGCAGTGATGTCAGCGCGGGCACTCGTATTGAACTCAGTGATGTCAGAACCGGCAGCCATCTTGAACGCTGTGATGTCAGAGGCGGTAGCCGTCTTGCTACTGGTGACGTTGCAACGGGCAGACGTATTGCTCCATGTGACGTCAGAGGTAGCGGCTACCTTGAAGCTGGTGATGTCAGAAACCGCTGCTGTCTTGCATGCAGTGATGTCAGCGGTGGGTGCCCAAAC
>NW_009627742.1:270-480 GCF_000690535.1 Cariama cristata
AACGCAGTGATGTCAAAGGTGGTGGCCATCTTGAGCCTGATGATGTCAGAACCGGCGGCCATCTCGAAGGCAGTGATGTCAGAGGCGGCGGTTATCTTGAACGCGGCGGCGTCAGGACCATCGGCCGCCTTCAACACGGCGATGTCGGAGGCGGTGGTTATCTTGACGGCAGTGATGTCAGAAGCAGTGATGTCAGCACCGGCGGGCCTC
>NW_009627742.1:517-882 GCF_000690535.1 Cariama cristata
TACCCAGCAGCCGTCTTGAACCCAGCGATGTCACGGCCCCCAGCCATCTCAGTCCCAGCAGATGTTAGAGCTGGCGGCCATCTTGAACCAACCGACGTCGGAGCTGGCTGCCATCTTGATTGATCTCAGTGGATGTCAGAGCGGGCGGCCATCTTGACCACGGCAGATGTGGGAACTAGCAGCCATCTTGACTCCAATGGATGTCGTAACCAGCAGCCATCTTGAAACGCAGTGAATGTCGCAGCGAGCGGCCATCTTGACCCCGGCAGACGTAGGACCTGGCAGCCATCTTGACTCCAGTGGACATCCGAGCCGGTGGTCATCTTGACTCTGGCAGAGATGAAACTCGGCAGCCCTTTGACTCC
>NW_009627743.1:0-329 GCF_000690535.1 Cariama cristata
CACCCCTCACGCAGCAGGGGAGTGGGCGTTTGCCCCCGAGCACTGAGCTACCAGACATGGCTCTTGCTGCAGTCGACTGCTGCTGTTACAAAGCCCACTGCAGAGCTCTGTCAAGTGGTCCCAGGTTTGTCAGCCAAGCCCCAGGCTGGAGCAGGACCGAGGGGCTCCAGCGCACGGTGCACTGCGGTGCTCAGCTGGGATGAGATACCAGCAGAGCATCAGCCTTTCGTAATGACTTCAGCATGTTCACTCCCCCCCGCCCCCTTTGCCGTTAGCACAGAAGATGATGGGCTTCAGTTTGCCAGCCAACTGCCTTTCCTTCACTGGCT
>NW_009627743.1:353-683 GCF_000690535.1 Cariama cristata
TAGTAGTAGTATTATTTGTGTGTGTGGCTGTTAGGAAGTAAAGGTTGCTCCTGCAGCAGGACAGACAGCTCGGGGAGGCGAGGAGGAGGGTGAGGAGCAATACACCCCTGTAAAGTATGTGCCTTGCAACACTATGGAAAAGCTTTGCCCTTTGCCACGTAGTCAGCGCGAGCTGCACAGGCCCCCCGTCCCCTCGGCACTCGCGCTGCTGGGAAGCCGCCGGGCTCGGCAAGGGGTTTGGCTGCGCTCCTTGCACCATTCGTTTTCCTGGCCCCCGGCCCCACCTGACTGTGGGCCAGCTCACACAATAGTCAAAAATAAAAACCCCAG
>NW_009627743.1:845-1171 GCF_000690535.1 Cariama cristata
CTGCTGGGGCACGGATTCCTCAGCCAGCCCCCATGGGCTCCAGTGGTGGAGAGCACCTCTTGTCCCGTGTAGTTCTGTTCTCTGCATCCTTAGCACTGAAGGCAATAAAAAGGTTCTTTTATTTATTATTATTTCACTTGTTAGTACTGTTTTACTTAAGCAAATTACTAGGCAGCCAGTGCTGTCTCAGGCTGCAGCGTGGCTCTGCTTGGCGCAGCGTTGGCACTGGCCAAGGCACATGCACCCAGACCCCCCCTTCCTCCTCCCGGGGAGGGGGCACCCCGCACCAGCTGCTCACCCAGAGCCTGGGGAAGAGGAGACCATGG
>NW_009627743.1:1213-3437 GCF_000690535.1 Cariama cristata
GCAACTGCAGCCCCCCTGCCCCGAGGTCCCCTCCAGCCAGCATGCCTTGTTGCCACTTGGCATGTGAACTGGCACTCCCCAAACCAACCAAAGCCCACCCAACTCCCCCCCATGCATTTCCATGCACCCAGAGGGTGAACCAGACCCAAAGAAAGCCCCAAACAGCTGCAAAGGTACTTGATCTTTTATTACTGACAGCAGGTAAATACAAGATGCCGCCGGGCAGAAGGGCAGGGGCTGTGCCTCTGCGAGGGGCTCCTGATGGCCGACAGCTGGGACCAGGGTGAGTGTGGCCGTGAGAGAGCACACGGGCTGAGCCTGCGGGCTGGGGAGCAGCAGCGGGATGGGGAGCGAGGGCTCCCCCAGCCCCGGGGGCTCCCCCAGCTCCGCAGCTGCCTGCCCAGGCAGCCCAGCACCCAGCTGAGCAGAGCCTTTGCCCAGCAAATGCCAAAAGAGGGGACTATTTTGGGTTACAAAAAATGAACAAACAGAAGCCATCTACACGTATTTACAGTGTCCCCCTCCCACCACCAGCTCACTCCAGATGTGAGTCAGGGCTCAGGGTGCACCCGGACCCTCAGCGCAGGTTGCGAAGGGCAGAGCCCCGGCCGGAGGGGACAGTCCTCGGCGTAAGTGCCAGCACCAGGGGCTGCTGGAGCTGCGCTTGCAGCCCCATTGTACAGCAGGATCTCCAAAGGGCCTGCTGGCTGTCGGCTGGGAAGATGGTCCCAAGGGACAGGACATTCCCATGGGACACGCACATCCTCCACCAGGACAGGCAGACATCAGCATCCCGCTGGGACCTGGTGCCTGCAGCAGAAAGGCCAGCTTTGCACTGGTTCTGGGTCTCTTGCTGATCATCTTTAGCTAAAAACCTCGTTGGGAGGATCACGTCTGGGCCACCTCCTCCCCCCTGGGCAGGAGAGCTGGGTCTGCCCTCCCGAAGGAAGATCTCCTTCCTGTGGGAAGGAAAAATCAGAAGCAAGGTTACAGCAAAGACGAAGGGGAAGGTTCTGGCCTGGGGATCGATCTACAATCCACCATAAAAAAAAAAAAACAGCTTGAAACAAAACCCATCATTTACTCTTTGATTTGTACAAAATAATAACAATAAAAATAATAATAAAAGGTGCTGGTGGCCCCTGGCTCGCAGTGCCCCACTTGTGGCAGGGGGTCTCAGTAGGCAAAGATGACGTGGTAGGTGACTTGGTGCCCATTGTCCCAGGCGTAGAGCAGGCGGTCCTTGGGGTTATAGTCTATCTGCGTGGTGTAGGCATACTCGTTCTCAAAGAGCAGCCGGGGGATGATCTGCGTGTTGGTGTGCGTGTCAAAGGCGTAGGAGATGTTGGCATTCCTCTTGTTGTAGCTGTCGACTGCGTACAGGACCCCGCAGATGACAAAGCAGTTCCCGTAGAAGTTCTTCCGCAGCCCCGTCCGCCACGTGGTCTCCTTCTGGGTGCTGAGGTCGGCTGCGTTCAGCTTGCTCAGCACAATCACCTCCTGGTTGAAGCCCTCGTAGCTGATGGCCGGGTAGATGACCCACAGGCCGTTCTCATCCACAGCAAAGTCCACGTCCGAGTGGCCTCGCCACCGCCACGGGGTGGACTCCTCATAGGCCACATCGTGCAGCATGGACCAGGCGGCCACGTACCGCTGCTTCAGGTCATATTTGATGATGTTGCGTGTGAAGGCCCGGTTGTAGTAGAAGGAGCCGTTGTAGACAACATGCCCCGTCCCAATCCAGCTGTACGGGAGCTTGTAGGAGTTGCTCCAGCGACCTGCGGGGCAGAGACACCTCGCTGGCGAGACCCTCCCTTTGCTTTGGGGTTGGTGGCCCCACCACCAGCACCCTCTGCTCCTAGCCCTGCCTGCAGTCCTTCCCCGGCCACCAGCCGAAGCCTGGTGTGGTGACAAGCAAGTCCAGAGCCACCACGGGCACCTTGACCTGCCCCGTGCTCTGAACCCCACATGCTGGGTACCGGTGCCCAAGAGGGGAGAGTCCCCGGGCAGAGCGTCCCCCCACGTTGCAGCATCCCAGGGAACAGGGACGCTACTTGTACCAGCCAAACGGTGGCTGGAGCAGCATCAGGGATGGCAGAAGCCCACCTTGCTTGAAGTTGTCGAGGTTCCTGAACTCCACCAGCGTGTTCCCGTAGTAGTAGTTGGTGACGTAAATCCGCTCCTCCTGGGCCAGGGGGTCCTTCATCCAGGCCCCCTCGTTGCG
>NW_009627744.1:0-290 GCF_000690535.1 Cariama cristata
TTGGTGTGGGTGCTGTGGTTTGGCCATGGGGCTGGGGTCTCCATGGCGTTGGGGCTGGGGTCTAGCTATGGAGTAGGGGTCAGTAAGGTGGGGGGACTGGGGTCCCAGCACTATGGCATGGTCACTGGATCTAGCCACGGGGCTGGGTTCGCCATGGTATGGTTGTTGTGGTCCAGCTGTAGGGCTGGAGTCCCCAGGGCATGTGTGCTGGGGTTTGGCCGTGGGGCTGGGGTTCCTAGGGCATGGCTGCTGGGGTTCCTAGGGCATGGGTGCTGGGGTCCCCACGGCAT
>NW_009627745.1:0-18850 GCF_000690535.1 Cariama cristata
AACCTCCCCTGGCACAACTTGAAACCATTGCCTCTCATCCTATCGCTGGTTACAGGGAGAAGAGGCCGACCCCCACCTGGCTACACCCTCCTTTCAGGTCATTGTAGAGAGCGATCAGGTCTCCCCTCAGCCTCCTCTTCTCCAGACCAAACACCCCCAGCTCCCTCAGCCGCTCCTCACAAGACTTTTTCTCCAGGCCCTTCACCAGCTTTGTCGCTCTTCTCTGGACACGCTCCAGCAGCTCAATGTCCTCGTAGTGAGGGGCCCAAAACTGGACACAGTATTCAAGGTGCGGCCTCACCAGCGCAGAGTACAAAGGGATGATCACTGCCCTGGTTCTGCTGGCCACGCTGTTTCTGATACAGGCCAGGATGCTGCTGGCCTTCTGAAGACCTGTCCCCCATATCTCTCTTGCCTTGCCATCACCATGGCACCACCTCGTAGATCTTCCACCTCTAATTAAATGTTCTGACCCATGCCTAGGATTTCTGACGCAGATCCAGACTCCCATCACAACGATTCGGAGGACTTCTTACCCTAGCAGGGGGCCCCGACTCTCCTTGGGGTTTGAATGCCCAACACCCTCTTCCCCATGCCAGCAGCTCCTGGAAACCCACAGGCTGAGAAAATGGCAGAAGCCCTCCTGAAGACCTACCCTTGTGCTGCACTAAAGGCCCAACAAGCCCTGCGACAGCTGTAAAAACGCCAGGAACCACAGTAGCAAGTCCTCTGGTAAAGCTGCAGCACGCTGGCAAGCAGCGAGGGGCCGGCTGCATTGATCAGCTTGCGCACATGCCATGGCTAAGCCAAAGTGCCCTTCAAGGTGATTCTGGACACCACAGATCCTGCTTGGGAGGAAGGGGCACAGAACCAAGAACTGGGCTTTTTTTCCCACATTCTCCATTTTCTGTTTTGTGCTAATACAAGGTGATTACTGTACTTTACTTGACCCCGGCGGCAATACAGCTGCAGAAGAAAGGAGGCATTTATCTCTCCGCAGAGATCTTCAAACAGCTCGCTTGCTTTCCTAACACCCAACCCATTCCCCTGCCTCAGTTCAAAGCAAGACACAGGTGGCATGAAAGCCACCGACGCAGCTTAGTCAGACCTGACCTTTCCCATCCACCTGGCAGAACCACCCAGTTCGCACAACATCTTGCCCTTCTCCAGCCCTTGCCGAGGTCCACACCAGCCTTGCTCTCAGGGATTGCTGCCTCTCGTGACTGCAGCTCAACAGCACAGAAAATGAAAAACACATGCATTCAAAGAGACGGAGCACCTGGCATCAGAAGTGCTTTAACTGCAGTCACGCCCACAGTAAAAATTATAGCCCTATAAATTACACGAGGAACTATAATTTGGTCAAAGTCTTTTTAAGGTTTCTGACTGAGCAAGTTATAGGTTGTAAAGGTCACCATAAAGCATTGGAGAAGTTAAAATCTGTATGACTTCAAGAGTTTCCTGATGACTTTTTATCAGCTGTAACTTGTAACTCACGTATATGAGAAGCAACAAGGAGTTGCAAAAGTTCCTGCATACAAATCAGGAAAATTACCTACAGAACAACACAAGACACAAGGTCTCCTTTAGACATGAGAGTCTCATTCTGGTCCAGACAGTGGAGTTTCTAGGCCTAGATGGGGGCAAAAATATTAAGGACCTATGGAAGCTTTACTGACCCAAATTGCAGCTGCAAATCAGATGCTACGAAGGGAAGGGGCAGCCATGCTTTGCATATCCCTTGACTTGTAGCACATGCATTGGGCAGGGCAACAGAGGAAACAGATTCCTTATTCCCCAGTAAAACTCCTTTCTCCTCGCCTCTGGCATCCTCACAGGACTGGAAGCAGTAGAGGAGATGAATCATACAACATTTGCACGACTTGTAAAATTTTATCAATTCTGAAGTCCAATTTGTGCTAATCAGTGCCTATCACAAATGCAAATGTTAACCCAAAGGAGCAGCTAAATGCCTGCTGCAACCAGCTGAAATTGTATCATCTGAAAGGTCATTTGGAGCCATATGACTAAATCACCCCCCCATTCCTCCCCTGACTTACTTCACTCTCTTAAACAACCGTAACAGGATGATGTGTCTTGAACTCTAGCTCACCACCTTTGTCATGAGCTCCTGGGAGTGGGCCAGCGTCGGCATGCAACCAAAGACCAGCTTCCCTCAGGAACTGGGCAGCTGGTTGTCGTTCTCATCCAAGGTCTCACAGTCCCCTTCAGAGATGCCAGGCCACCCATGCTGCCATGCCTGCTGCTCAGCACGGGGCACAGAGCCACCAAGGAAGCTCTGTCTTCAGACTGGGCCTTACTTTCTTCTACTGAGGTTTTCCAGTTTCTTTTCAGCCAGCTCATAGTCCAGGCCAAACATCAACCTAAGATATCACATGAAGAACTAGCGGGGCAGTACATTACATAGCTAAACTTCTTAAGTTACAGGAAATATGTTTTAGGGGATCCTCATTTATTTTTCCTTTGCATCTAATTGATCATCAGCATCAAATATGAAGAGCCAGCATTTCCCAAAAGCGTCAGCAAACTGACGTCATTGCAGTGGCTCTGTGCGCAGTAAATAAAACTAAAAGGAGTAAAGTTCAATTTTAATTGTGCAGCTGATACTGTGAAGTAAACAGGCGCTTTCTTCTAAGGATTTTTAAAACAGATTTTTCATCTTTCGAGACAGCTTAGCGTAACAGTCAAATTTTGCTTTCAGTTATATGAGTATAAATCCGGAGTAACTGATAATCTCAAAGCAATACCAAACTCACGTTTTCCTCCTCACTGAAACTCTGAGATTGTGGAACAGAGGAAATGGCAACAATGGAGTAACTCTGGACTTTGAACACGGCTAGTGGAACTAGTGCTTTGACTGTGTGAACCGCCTTTTCTCCAGCAAGCTAGTAATGTAATTAATCAATTACTACACAGAAGAATCCCAAACTTTTCAACAGGAACCAGAAGAAGTAACATTCTAAAGCCAGTGTTTTCCAAAGCATAGGCTGAACTCTTGATTTCAAACCAGTAAAGCTTCCTAAAAGCCCACAGTTTCAGACTGAAGCAAAACTTCACAGCAAAGTAAAACCAGAGATTTCTAATGCATATGTTAACCAGCCTTTAACTGCAGCAGCACCTTATAGTGTCATATTGTGTCCTGTGTATCACCCATTGTTCAATTTTGTACATAAAGCTTTGACACGCTCCAAGTTTTTGAAGCATTGCAAGGCAAAGCTGGCAGAGTGGCGTACACCCTGCTTGGCGGCAGCTCACCCGCCCATCGCCACAGCTTACCAACCTGGCCACGAGCATCCCTGTCACTCTCAGCTCATCCACTCCGTGCTGTGCCTTGGCTAGACTTGGTTTCAAAGGGAAGGGCTGGGAAGGACAGGGAAATTTTCAAGAAATATCTCAAATCCACGGGACGTGAGGCTTCACTAGCACTTCTGCTCACAGAATTACTTTTTTCTTTTGCTGTTATTTACTGGCTTCCAAAAGTTTGGTGAAAGACCTTCAGGAGCAGATATCAATTAAATGGAAAGTGGATGCCCTTTAGTGTTTCTTAAGATTGAACACTTTCATGAGCCAATATTCCAGGAAATTACCGATTATAATTTCGATCCCTTTAGGATTAAACTCTAGGAGGTTTAACTAGGATAGCAAGATAAGAAAACAAATCCAAAGAAAGCATGATTTAAAAATTTAAAGCCCTCCAAAAATCTGCAACTGGCAAGTTCAACGTAGTGTTGAATCAGACACGGCAGAACTCCATGCAACCCTTTCATGTATGTCAGATCTCTATCTTATTCTTCATTTTCGACAGTCTCAAATCAGACTGTTACCATTATTCCCTTGAATTGCATCACTTAACTGGCTGTGTTTCTGTCATCATAGAAGTGGATGCTATTTTTTTTTCTAAAAAATGTTTAAATTCTACCAATACTAAGCACACAAATGTTTGTATTTACCACTGAGGTAAGCAAGCTGTACACAGAGGCTCTACCAAACACCACAGTTGTGAGGGAATGCAATGCTGCTCAGGACAGAGAAGCAGCTAATTTTAGCCTCTTCAGCACACAACCAGGTACCATGGCCAACAGTAACTCATGGCCTTTTCTCAGGGCTTTTGAAAAACCATTGGCTCAGTTTCTAGTATGTCTGGCAGCCACAGACTGGGTCGACGTGCAGTTTGAGTGAATCTGAATGCAAATTTTGAAAGCAGAATCCATTATATGCTACAGAATTTAAGTCTTCTTTTATTAGAATAGAAAGAGAGGTAAGAAATAACAACAACAATAAAACTGGAACTTGGGATGCATTCTGACACAGAAGTTATGAAAAGCAACAAAGCTTTCCTCACAGTACAATCATTCTTAAGGATGGACCAAAAGGATTATTTACCACTGCAATAAACTATATATTATCAATGAGTGACCACTCCCTATATATGGCAAATAGACAACATAACCTGGATCATTTGGAAACCCATTATCAACAAAATCCTACTCAAAGAAATTAAGTCTGTCCCATCTCTACCAGATGACCTAAGATTACATGTGGGCAGCTAAAACCCAAAACATTTTCCCAAGCATTATTTTAGTTGGGTTACCTAATTTCCGAAAAGGATTTTGTCAGAGGAACTTAGGCAGAGGTTTTTTCAGTCAAGCTCATCTCCCAACAACTTTTGCAGCATAAAAATATAGGAAAGACGTAATCAGTTGGTGTCATAGAGCTCTTCTATGCTTCATACTCAAGTATTTTAAGATCTTCAAGTAGTTCTTTTGCAAGTGCTTGCAGATCTGCATTGCGGCTCTTTGACAGTGCAATGATACGCTGAAATGGCAAAGTATCACGCATCTCAGAGGCTGACTTGGCTAATACTTCTGGCTCCAGAATCACAGACTGGAGGAGCCGCAGAGCATGGAGACAAACTTCTGTATCCGGGTCTAAAAGTGAGGGAGGAAAAAAATCCAGTGCTTATTAGAAGTGAGTCCAAAAAAGCAGCATTAAAGCTCTACAGTGCCATTCCTCCTGACCCACCAGGCAGACAGGGAATAACTGCAGTTCTGCAATTCACAGCCGCCGTTTGGTGTTGGCTGGCTGGCTCTAGAAAGAGCGTGAAAACAACATCTTTGCCCTTCTCAGCAGCTTGTGCTCAGCAGTGCTTGGGAGGGAGAGATAACCGGGAACCTTTCTCTTGTTTTTCAAATGTTGAAAATGCTACAAATCAGGGAATTCATCAACTTGAATTTACCCAGTCAGTAGCCAAGATGTACTGTTGGATGTAATCCGATTTAAGAGCAGAACAAGCTATATCCATGACTATTCAGACTTAAAAACCAAACAGACCAACTAATCAAATCTGCAGTAAATCACCAGGCTTTTCTTTAATTTCTTTTTATACAAGCCTTCAGACTTCTTCGAAGCTCAATAAAGTATTAATCCTTATAAAACATTCTGGTGACCATGTATCAACCTTCAAGTGTTTAACTGAGTCTACACAAAATTGAAATGAGTACTGAAGCTAAGCGTTGCTGCTTAGGAATGCGTCAAAGAAATGTAGCAAAGACCTTTGACTGACTTAAGCTAGGAAGACATATAATAACTCTACTGTTAAGAACACAGGAGGCATTTTTAATTATTGAAACATTAGGAGCATTATATTTTAATCATTCACAACAGTCCATTTGCATTTAGTTTTTTACAGCTTTATCAAAAGCACCTGGTAGAAAGCCCCATTTTTGCACTTTTCTATTCTGCATATTCCAAATGAAAATGTATAATATATTTTTATGCCTGAAGTAGTTATTTGTTCCACGTGCCATGCATTTTTATGTGTTTGTCTTTAGCATACCTAATCTTCAGCAAGCTTTTGATAAAGCATCGTGCAGAAATGTTCAGAAAAATTCAGATCACTTTGTGCACAAAATCACCAGAAAGACCAAAATCTCACTGAAGGAGCATAAATGCAGTGCAGCGATAAACCACACTGTACTGAGCCAGAAGGAAGCATTCGGTGGGCTAAGGCAAGTTCTCTCCTTTCCTGGCTTATTTAATACCTAACACTGGTGACCTGAAAAAGGACTAAGGAGAATTATTCATTAAAGCGTAAACAGAAATGTTGAAAACACCCAGGGAAGAAAATGGAATGTGACGGACAGTGAAGAAAACTATGGCTTTAAGCATGAAACTGACTGTCAAGATGGGAATTTTTAAGTAATTCCCATTAGCACATGGCTGAGTACAATAGTAAAGACTGTGACATCTTATCTACATCCATAAGCCAGACACTATTTCTCTCTTCCTCCAGTTTCCATCATAAATGAGCTATGTAGGTCTTTTCTACCATACCTTCTTCCCTATTTAAAGTGTAAACCTCTTAAGAAAGGAATTCTACTTTCTCCTGGGAAACTAGCAGAGTGGGATATAATCTGAGGACACAGGGATTGTCTAAAATCTAACAATAACGTGGATTTTCTGATTTTACATGCAACAAGAATCTTAGCTATTGGGCATACTAGACAACTTTGGACATTCGAATCAGCATTTAAAAAAAAATAATGATAAGTGCTGCACACCCTGCAGAAGTGGCCATACCCATAGCACAGCCACTCCTCTTGCTGCCACCTGGGCTGAAGGCTCTAAGGAGCCTTCTCTTCCATCATCATCTCCAGCAGTACCTGCAGGTTTCATTTTCTGTGTGATGAGAAGTCATAGCTCATGGAGAAATGCTGCAACTCAGCCTCATTGACAGCAAGACTTTATGTCCAATTTCTTAGGCAGCAACGCTTTGGTGAATCCTTTTAAAAAAAAAAACTTAGGTGCAAGTTTTGATTTTCAGATTTATTCTGACCTAATCAAAATATGACTAAAAGCCTTGAATTTGTCCTTTCCTTCCTTCCATTTTTGCCTTCATGCCTGCCACGGGTTTTTGTTTGTTTGTTGGCTTTTGTGTGTGTTTGGGTTTTTTTTAAATTCCTGTGGTTTTTGCCAGATACATTGTTCAAACCCTGCACATATCACCTGCCCCCTTTCTCCGTACTTAGTAGTATTCTACGTTTACTCACCGGAAATAGCAGCAACAAACCATAGCCCAAATAGGTAAGAAGAAAAAAGCTTTTGGGAGTGAAAAAGAAGCTTTTGGGAGTTCATTAAAATCTTCCTCCGTGTGACATTATTCCTCCGTGAAATAAAGCCATTAATACTTTTAATGGCTTGAAGTACCGCTGGGAAGCTTCATATATGCTTTGTTATTAATACTGTTACAGGCAACTATGTTACTATTATCTGCAAGTGTTTAAAGGCTGTAGAAAGTAAAGAATTGATCAGGGAAGAAGCATTAGCAGGGGAGCTAACAAAATTAGGATCTGTAGGAGATTAGGAAATGATTTCCAGCTTGACGAGCAAGAACATTTTCCAGTAAGAGCAAAGAGGTTCTAGGAAGAATCTCCAGCAGAAGCCAGGGAAGCTCAGCGGCTTGAGTCACTCAAATGAAGAACAGATTAGGCACTTGGGCATACAGCAAAGGAAGGAAATGATCCTGCACCAGAAGATGACTTAATATGCATTTAACCTCTGATTGCCGTTGTTTTGCATGTATTCTGAGACTCTCTGAGTTAAATAAATACATATGCCTTAAAATATACTCCCTTACGATTACATGTGGTTTTGAGAATACTACTTATTACGGATAAAAATGTTTTCTAAGAGGATTTAAAAAAAAAAAATACCCTAGAAGTCTTTCTCTTGTCTCTCCAGAATCATTAGGGATTTTTTCTAAACACCCTGTCTAAAGAATACTCAGAAGAAATGTAAGTAATCTTCATTATTCAGCATTATATTTATTTCAATAGCTTCCAGATTTAGTCATTTCTACACTAGCTGAGTAACATTTTGTTTGTACAAGATCAAAAAAATCCTTTCGCTGTAATCAAATCACTGCATCACATCCTCCCAACAACTAGCACACACATCTCTTCAACTAAAATTTCAAAACTATAATCATTATTTCTGGAGAATAGGGGAAGAAATCAAGCTGCTTGCCTCAGTCGGGGATCACAAGCGTAGTGTAAGCCTACCACCATCATAAAATACTGATGCAATTTTAACAAGGTGTTGAAACTGCTGGAGTTTGCTGACGTTCTGCTAGCTGCCAGCACTACCGTTTGATGTCACTGGCTTTCAGTCACTGACAAAAGCAATGATAACATGGACAGATTTTAGTCACATCTGTCATTAGCACCATGCTCTCAGATGAACTGTTCCCTACAGCAGGGTTTAACTAATTGCATTACATCAATGCTAAACTGCTTATCTACAATTGGCTCGGAGTTGCGTGAACTCAATTTACACGTGGCCGTACCATTCCCTGGCCACCTGAATGCAAGATTTATTACCAGCAAGCTGTTTACACCTATGTCTGTGTACAAGAGCAGTATTTCAAAAGCTTCCCACCACTATCGTAGATGTCCTTCAATTCAATTACTGTCCGATTCTCGCACGAAGGGGTAACCTGCCACTCCCCCATTCCTTTTGATGAACCTATCACACTACCTACGTTCACAGCACGTCTAACGGAGAGCGCTAGGGCCGCAACTTGCCCCGTGTAAGATCTCTTTGCGTTGCCAATGCTGACGGAGCTGAGCCAGTATCTGCAGCAGCAGAGAGTTTTCCGGGTATTTTCGTAATGCTGATAGGTCTGAGGGGACAAGAAGTGTTGCAATAAAGACGCTAAGTGGGGAAGGAGCAGGAAGAACAGCATGGCAGAAAAAAGACTGAGCTTTGCTGCTGCGATTCCTACAGACACAAATGCACTTCCTCTCTGCAACATATTTGCCCCAGCTCCTGTATAACAGCTGGGTTTGCTTCAGTCTCCTCCCTGGCCAGGTGGCTGCTCTCACATGGAGCTCAGCTAATGAGAATTCCCCACTCTCCTACAGACACATGCTTGTCCTGCGTTTATCAGAAAGATCCTTGAGAGAGACTCTCAGGGTCCAGGTCGAAGCAGTAATTCAGTTCAAATTTGCCTGACTGCTACTTAGGGGCTGTGAGTGAAAAGGAACTTGCACAGACGTCACTCTGCAGATTTGTGGGTGAGCTGTCAGATAATGCTGTCCAGCTCCCAGCAATCCTCGCTTGGGCTCCTCAGGATTCCCACGGTAGCTACTGAACAAGAGTAACAACGTAAGAACAAACCAATGCTTTACAGTGACAGATGCATTTACCAGAGTTACGGTTTCTTACATATATCCACAAAAGGAGAAACACTGTGCTCCCCAGGAGAATGTCAGTTTGCCCGAGTCTGCTGTTGGGCAGGGCGAGGACCTAGTCCAGCAGCTGCTGCTCAGATGGCAAGGGCAGCCACACCGTGCCCAGCCACAGCTCTGTTCGGGCAAGCAGCGTTTGCAGCAGCTGCTTACAGAAGGGTATGGAAAAGGGCAAGCGTGCAGTGAGACTTCCCCCGGCCACTCGGCCAGCCTCTCAGCTAACTGTGGTTCAGTGACTTTCTGCGTCAGAGCTGAGACCTTTGCATTTAAGAAAATGGATGCGGTCTTAAAGAGCAAGAAGTGCAATCCTCTTTTTAAGATTAGTTTCATAGTCTGAAGAGTACGAAACTGTTAAGCACTTGAAAGACTGGTAACTGAAGTTTTGATTTACGAACCAAAATTTGTTTTAATACAGACATCAGTTTATAAATAGGCAGGTTCTGTTTATCCAGATGTCTTTTAAATAACATGCTGCCATGCAAATAACCTGAATTTTCAAAAACTTTCACAGCCATAACCAATTCAGACAGAAAAGCAAGGCATTAGAAACCTTCAGGGTTAGTCATGAAAAGCAAATATTGAAGGTTGCAGGCAGCATTAGCAAAACGAGAACATGCTTCTTATAGGCATTTGTATTAGAGAGTGTCATTTGCAAAGAATTTGGAAAAACAAGGTTAGATTTCCATGTGGAACTGTGGTGGAGGAAACTGAAGGGCAAGACCTAAAATTAGTCATACTTCTCTTGTTGTCTTTTGTTTAATGAAGTACGTGGACCAATTTCCCAGTTATAGATGTGAAATGTCACTGACATACTCTCTCTGAATTCCACACTTTCTCATTTATCCAAGGAGAGCAATTTCTTTAACTGCATTCAAATAAAAGAAAAATTGGGGAAAACTAAAATAAAGATACAAGATAGTGTAAAACAAAACAGAAAAAAAACCCCACACAAACCCACAAACAAAAAACCCAGAGCAGAGCCTAGACCGTTTTTCTCCAGCACCCATTTGTTGATAGATGTTCTGCATGATTGAAAATGAAAAACATAAATCTAGTCTTTGTTATTAATACCTGAGCTGATGGCATCTTCTTATTCTTCAAAAGATCCTTGGCAGAGAAAGTCCCTGTCTACCTCTTTGGGAATTACAGAATGAAAGTCTTATTGCATCTATAGATGTAAAGCACCAGAAAAAATACTGACAAATCTCAGGTGGATTTCTACCCCAAATTATGTAATTTCTTTTTCTATTGCTGAGGACAGGGTCTCTTTAAATCTGAAAGTTATGTGAAACCCTTAACCAAGACATCAACACAGGGACAGCAGCTGATGGAAAAAACTAAAGCTGCCTATTTTCTCCAAGATGGGAACAGCTGCTCTGCAAACAAATGGTGCTCCACAAGAAGAGAACTCTACTGATCCCACAAGCTGCTCCACAGCCAGAAATCTGAGTCATCATTCCTGTGTTTTATGCTGGCACCAGGATGGGAAGGTATAGGTAGGCATAGCCGATAGCTTTTGTATTCTCACGTACGTATATAAGCTATCAGAGTATCTCCTTCAGTGATCAGTGTTGGTTATTAAAGGATGCCCATCATTTAGACAGCATTTTAAAAGGTGGAAAGAAAAAAAAAATAGCCCACCTCATAAAGTGCTAAAACTACAGAGATCTGCGTTACCTTCAAAAAGTGTGTCAAACATTTGTTTTTCTCCTATTATCAGCATAGCCTCCAGCACAAAGAGCTATTAAGAATTCCTGTTAGTGAGTGTGAAGTCATACCAGCTCATCTAGATTTTCTAAAGACAGTAGGACAGACAAACCCAGTTTGCTGTTAACATTCTTACTCCACCAAAAGTCTTTATTAGATTTTCCCTCCTTTCTCTTACCATCCATGTATTCAATGTCAAAGCATATTTCTGTCTTGTCAAAAAGCCTGCTAGACAACCTGCTTCAGATACAACAAAGGGGAATAAAGAAAATCAAGTTAATGATTTGCTCTCCTCACTTAATGGGAAGGACATTCTTCAGGGGACAAGACGACTGGGCAGAAACTGAGAATTCAGAGAAGGAATTTGAGGGATTTATCAGCTGCGTAACAAGCCAGTGGGAGAAAAATGGCCTTAATGTATAGGCTGAGGTCACAGACACTTGTAGGCTGACAATGGAAAAGCAAACAGGATGATTCTCTGAAAATATTAAAAAATAAATAAAAAAAAAGGTCAGAGGATGATTTCTGGGGCCACTCTTAGTGGGAATGCTGATAAAAGCTTACAGAACTGTGGAAAGCTGAATCATCTCATAAGCCTTAATCAAAACACTCTTTGAAAAAGCTTCCTGGAAGAAGGCAGCATATACAGGATACCCTGCCAGCAGAGTGTAGTGCTCTACTCTCTTGCATAGACAAAACTCTAAGACCTTATGCTGTAGCAGCTCCAAGTGTTTATAAGCTGAACCATGGCTAGCAGAAGCTGAAGATGCTGGTCATGGAAAGAGGAGAGGAGTAAAAGTGGGAGGAAGCTACTGAGTTTTGCAAGCTGAAGTATTTAGAAATAGATTAAATGTAGAGAAAACTACAGCAATCTCATACAAAATGACAGGAACAGGATTGGGTCTTGGATCTGACCCCTCTCATAGAATCGTTATGGTTGGAAGAGACCTCAAAGATCATCAAGTCCAACCGTATACCCAATGCCACCATGCCCACTAAACCCACTAAACCATGCCTTGAAGTGCCACATCTAAACATGTTTTGAACACCTCCAGGGATGGTGACTCCATCACCTCCCTGGGGAGCCCGTTCCAATGCTTAACGACTCTTACAGTGAAAAAGTTCTTCCTAATATCCAACCTGAACCTCCCCTTGTGCAACTTGAGACCGCTTCCTCTTGTCCTCATCTGATATACAAACTAGTCGGCCATGGCCCTCGACAGTAAGCAGACTTCCTCCGAAGTCAGAAATCTGAACCAGCAGACGTGGTTTATCTGAGAATCTTCCTCCTCTGCTGTAACTGGAGAACTTTATTATCAAAAAGTGAAGGAATTAGTCATGCCCATCCTTCCTTCTACAACCCAGCCATACACAATTAACACTTTCAAAATGCAGAGTACCCTTTCCATTTATTTCCATTAGCATCTGAAAATTAATTATAACTGTGCCAAATTTCATCTTCTCATGTGACCTAGGAGAATTCTTCAAACAATAGACAGCATCAAATTATTAGCTTCTTTGCTTTATCACAACATTTAGAGGGGTACATTTGGGAACTCAGACATGGTTTTTGAGAGTGTTTTGGTGGGGTTTTTTAAATTTTTTGCTAGAACAGCAGCTTATGTATATATTAGCCAAATATAAAGGAAAATCCGGACTAACATATGCTAAATTTCTAAGCACAGCAGAACAAAGGAGCATGTATTCAGAGTTCTCTGAGAATATAATTTCTCTCAAAAAAAAACCCCTCTAAAACGGGTGTTTTCCCACAGTCTTACAAGGATTACTTAATTTTCCAAGATCTCAGAAGAGCAAGCCTATGGCATTGCAAAGCAGTAATTTATTTGGTGAAAAGCATGAGTATCTACATTTTCTGTAAAACAGTTGAAGGAACTGTAAGCAATACAAGTAGTTTCTGGTTTACCAGCCCAGATCAAAGCTTTTCCAAAACTTCATGATGAAATGAATTCCTTGAAAAAGCAGATGGAACCACTCTCACTTCAGCTGCTGTATTTACTAGTTGTATTACAACAGGGTTTTGCACAGCAGCACAGAGTGCTGAGGTGACTGACCTCCCCCATCCTATGAACCGCAGACCAAAATCTTCTCATGGACATGCCACAAAAACTTGAGAGAGCCAAGACAGAGCAACCCTAGGAGCAGTTCCTAGGCAGGACAGTGTCAGGGCTCTGTCCTTACTGCTGTCCTCACTGTCCCTCACCAGCTGTACACACAGCACCCAGCCAAGTCCAACGCACACTGGCAACGTCAATCTCTGCTGGCTCCTACGCAGGGATTTGAAGCCTCCGAAAGAGCAGAGCCTTGATGTCACTCATGTACCTGATAGCGGCAACAGAAGTCCTTGATGTCCTTGAAGTCCTGCACTGGCCAAAGGCAAAGCTGGGAATAGTACTCAAGCCCTGCAAGCCCAAATCCTATTAGACAGAGCACAAGGCCTCTCTTCAGCTGTAGAAGGGGTCACTTTTGTCAGGGGTAAGTGTAGTTACAGAGGTTGGCCTCTTTCCCCAATACGTGTCAGAACACAGTTACATTTTCTTTTGTTAAACAACAGTGATCTGATACATAGTTTCCCTTCAGGGTTTATTTTAAAGTTGGTATGTGAAAATACAGGTGGCTTTTTTAAATCCATTTCATCAAATTTCTCCATTCCCTATTTTAATTCTACCATCCGTAAATTTTATATTAATGGAATATTACACACAGTGCCAAAAATGTTGTGGGAAATGCGTTATCTACTCCCTCTAGCTATTTGCCCTTTTTGTTTACTTTTAATCTGACAAAAGCTATACATAATCAGGTTACAGATATAACTTTTTAGGTGTTGTTTGCAACACCTATTGCCAATCTACAGTCCCCAAAGTCACAATTTACAAGGTTCTTAGAGTAACTTACCATTCAATAGCCACCAAAGCAAAGGAATAAAACCTGGACTTTCACTGATGTACTTCAAGCCTTTCAAGTTGATACTCACATTGTAAAGTGACATTAGCATTAGCCTAGAATTGAAAGAAAAAAAGATATGATGTCCTTCGATTTCTTTGCATGTTTTGGCATCTTTTGCTATTTATGCCAAGCACGTACTGATGCAGAAGCCCATTCTAATAATTTATATTTTCATAAAAGAGACAAGTTTCAAATTATAAGCAATGTGCAAAACCTTGTCTCTGCTGTTAAATCATGTATTCCAAACATGTGGACAAACATCCCATGCCAGAGTAAGAAAGTCTCATCAAACTCCGTAAGATTCATTACATGAAATGTGCAAAACCAGGACTTGGCTTTACGTGGCCACATGACCCTTACCATAGAGCTTTCACAGTGACAATCCCCACTGGGCAGACGATCACCTCAAATAAGTTGTTTGCCCTGACAAATAAAAGGGTCACTAGAAAACACAGAAAGCAAGACTGTATACCGAGCACTAGAAACAATGTCAAAGGAAGTCTCTGCTCCATTGATCATGTAACGCTGGCCTTTCTGTACACTGACCCTCCAGTCAGCTGAAACACAGACCCATTGCTTATGCCATCCTCTTTCAAGCATCCTCCTCTTCCTCCTGCCAACGGGAGATGCAATATATAGCCAGTGTACAGCAAACACCAATGTAGTCTCTCTCCACTGGCAGGGCAAGTTTCTATGCCCACAGAAGCATTTGGAAGAAGGGGATGAGCCTGAAGGAGGGAAAAGGAAGGTATTAGTAGTCCCAGCTCAGCTTAGCATACTCCCTCCTAAGCTAGACTTGTCCCTTCTGCTTTGGATGCAAGGCAGAGAACCAGCTTGCTCTGCCGGCTCTCCAGCCCCTCGCAGCCAGGCAGGGCCATGCAATCTTGGGCCATTGAGTGAGACCCTGCTGTGGAAAAAAATGACTGCTCATCTCTTAAAATGTCATCATGGACTTTCCTATTTACTCTGCCTTCAGGAATCTAGATTGATTATGTTCAACGTACAAGTAGAAATATTATTTTTTTTAATTTATTTTTTTTTAAAGTCAGTAACACTGGAATTCAATTTGGCTGTAAAGTGTGCTCTTGTCTTCGCATAGATCAACACAGGTACTCTCACCCACACCTCTTCAAAACTGCTTCCAAACAACATTTAGGCCCACTCAAAGCCATAGTCTTTTTTCTTTTTTTCCAGAAGGTAATTTCTTTTGGTCTTTTATTATGGTCATTGATGTTGAAGGAGGACAGAACCCATAACCTGTCTTCCAGGTAACAGAGAAGGTCTATGGCCCGGCAGCTAGAAAACATTTTCTTAATTTAGCATTGAAAAAAACCTACGATGACATCTCTGAAACCGAAACTAAGACTGTCCCTTGCACATTTGTGTGTAAAAGACAAAATAAAAATACACATAGTAAGTATATGTTCATTTTAGCCACATTTTCAAAAGCTTCCAAACCCAAGATTTCCTAATTTATCAGCCTGCTAAAACAGGAAGTTCATTACTCATTTTGGGGCTGCATACATCACAAGTTATAAATTAAACCAAAGTCTCAACTCTTCTACAGAGAGAAAACCAGGTAGGCTGGAAAAGGCTCTGCATTTTCAAGGACTGGTCTAGCCTGCTGATCCCACTGGTTTCTCTCACAGCAGCTCACGCTGAAGTTACTGCAAACATGAAACGCTTCAGTATGATCAGTAACCCATCAGGGAAAGTAGGTTCGACTACAGGTACCTCCTCAGCCTCAGCCACGACAGAGCTAGAATAATGTTGTAAGGTACTGGAAGCTGCACACAGAAATGGCAGCTCTGCATCTTTAAGCAGATAAAAGTATCAGGGTCAACATGTACTTTCAGCTGCTTTCGACCGTCAGACAAGTATAGTAACTTGGGGCTCAAAATGATTCTCCCTCTCCAAAGCTATCCAGAACAATTGCTAATATTCAATGCAGGGCATTTCATTGGGATTAAATCTTCTGCAGTTTCCGCTGAACTAAGTTCGGCTTTCAAACATTTGATGTTGATGTTGTTATGCCGTCTTCCACACTATTGATACAAGTTTTTTTATGGTTTTGGTGGATAAAAACGTTCTTTCAGCTAAGCAAAGTCTCAGTTGGCTTAATGCAAATTACTGCAATTTCCCTCTAACTTCCAGTAGGAAGTAGGACCTGATACTCAAAAGCAGAAAGCATCCAGAAAAAAATCCCCACTGACATTAACAAGACAAACTAATGCTCAGCCTCTTTCAGAATCAGATCACTGCTGTACTGTGAACTTCAAGCCAAGAGGCCCCTAATGTTCCTGGAAAGGAAAAAAAAAAGCACGCGCCATAGTCTGGAGTCAGAAGTTGTTTTACAAATTCTTTCACCCTTCTAGAGATGTTCTCTCCTGCCTTTTATGCGGATCATCTTCACAGTTGTGGAGTAGCTGGGGGGACAGGGCATTAGTGTACTTTATGATGTGCTATGATGGATGCTATTACTTTTTATTTTATTTCTTTTCAAAGATGATAACACACAAGTCAATCTTCTGGACAATGAAAAGGGAAGATGAATGAGCAAGGCTCCTATAACATTTATGGAACATGTCATCATACACACTCACAGCTGGGTGCCAGGTTGCATACAAAACAGAGAAACAGGAATGGGCTGGAATGTTCTCCTCTGTTCTGGGGCCAGCTTCGCTGCTGCTATCTCTCATGACTGCGATAAACCTGCACGTCACTGCCCTGCCACCATTTCCAAACAAAAGGAAAATAACATTACTCCAAATGGACTTCACACCTCACATTCTATTCTCAAACAAATTCTCACAGCTTCAGCTACTATGCCACCAGCAGACTTTTGGACACTCTCCACGCATACCTGTAGAAAGCAGGAAAGAAAGTAACCCACTGCAGGCTAAACGGAGTTGTAAGAGGCATAACTTCTATTATGTGCTGCACTACTGTGAGTTTAATCACCTAGGCTCTTAAGCAGTCAGAAGAAGAAATAGATTATTAAATCTACTGCATCAGTGGCCACTGCCAAGCAGCAAGGGGTGCTGTGGAACTGAAACTGCAGCTTGTAAAGCCCGTACACTTCTTTTCATACAGCCTCTGCAACTCTCACTTGGCTTCCAGATCTCAAGCCCTGACAAAGAGGCACAGCCATAATTACCTATAATTAACCAGAATGAAAATGATCAATAAAAGAGTATCTTATAACGGAAAGTGTTAGTGTTCCTTGACAATGTCTTTCATCCCTAATCTGTTTGACATTTGCAGTTAGAAATAAAGTGACGTAAAAAGATACTGCTATGTTTGTATTTTTATTTCACTTGTTTGCTTTGTGCAGACAAGAGGGACTGGTGGTGGTGATCCAGGGAAGTGCTGTGGTTTTGGAGCATCAGAAGACGACATAACCCACCCAAGCTAACATAATAGCATATCATTACTAATTAAACACACTCACCTGAGCACAATGTAGAAGCATTTCTAGGCCCTTTATACCACCTCCACTTCTAGTACTTGCACATTCTAATAAGTATTTGTTGCAATAATTATTATTGCAAAAGTGCTTATTGAAGCAAACCTGACACACATAATTATTGGATAAACCATACTTTCTGTTTTCTTTTTTGTAATGTGGAGGGCTTTTTAATTATGCACTTCATAATCCTCCTATTTAGGCAAGCCAAATTTAATTAACATCTTGTGCTACTGTATCTATCAATGCTTTCTTTAAAAATCTAGAACTAAACACACAGCTAAAGCCCCTTCCCATCTGCTTAAAATATGGGATTAGTACACGAAATGTACTAATATGTACTAAAGTACGTATTTTTACTGGCTACTTTCAACTACTACATAAGCAAAGCTGAATATTCCTAACAATTTAATGATAGCTATGCAAAATTGTTTAAGTGTTTATTGACTTCCTAACAATTACAAATGTTGAACGAACCCCATAGCAATGAAAAGAAAACCTAAAGTCTCTCACAACACTGCTGTTTCAGAAACACAAAGACACCCATGAGATTTCAGTCCCAGCACTCATGTAGATGCCTTCGATATATTTATTACATACTCATGGACTACAATCGATATTGTAGCGGTGATGGAATAAATAAATGGAATAAATATTCCAGCAGTGGTGGAATAAATGGCAGCTTTTCCCTGTAAATTTTTTTTATATACCAGTACCAGTAAAACACAGGATTGCTAGAACTAGAAAAGCAAAGAGAACTCCTCTCTTTATCAGCTTGCTTACTTTGATACTGCTGTGTGTAGAATTAGACTCTCAGTTTCCCCTGATTTGTCACACAGAAAAGAAAATTAATTTTTTAAAATAAAAACTAGAAAAGATTTGTAAAACCTCAAAACTGAGCAAAGGACAAACATTTCCTTGAAAATAATAAGCCAAATTTTTTCTTTAACTGATTAAATTTTAAGTTGATGATGTCCTTCGATGTAATACCATGGTTATCTTTTGAGAAAAACACATTGCATTTCCAAAATAACATACAGACATTTTCATCCACAAGGTATAGTTTTAAAAATGTACCTGTCTGTATGTATATGTATACAAGTGTGTATGCATGTCTGTAAATGTTATTTATGACGACTCCGGAGCCTGTCTATACATAACTTTGAAATTTCACTATAATTTATGTTAACTATCATATCCTTATCTCACAATTGTCTTCCATCTTGTACTTCTGTTCCTTACGGTAGGGAGTTCTTCTGACACATCTGCTTATGAAAATGTTTATTATTTAAGATTAACAAGTAGCTAAAAAACCTTACATGTAGAGAACTCCCAAAACCCTTCTTTGCTGGGCTGGGGGAGTATAAAATCCCCAAAAAGGACAGGAAAGAGATCTAGTGTTAGTAATAGGTTTTAAGAACTGAACAGTGACAAGACGTGTAGG
>NW_009627745.1:18881-34320 GCF_000690535.1 Cariama cristata
TCGTAGACAAAAAGAAACCTGACCACAGGCATGAAGACAAACATAGGGGAAACATTTTGCACTAAAACATTTGAGCAAATTAGGATCCCTCGTTCCTTGATAAGGCCATGAAGAAATGTCCTTCCTGGCATTTGCTCTAATGTCACAATACAGCAATTTTTTTATCAAATTGCAAGTTCAGCGTAAGAAAAAAAATTGTTGGTTCTGTGGAACATCAGAAAACATCACTGCACTGAATTTAAGCTATTGTAACATATGCTTAACGTTTCTCATCAAATATCTCGTGCAACCTCTTTTTTAAGCTTCACTCAATTTGTTAGCCTACGAGGCTGGCCTCTGTTGAAATCCTAGCCACTTCATGGGATTGTTTCATGTATATTTTATCAGTATTGCTGTATGGCAGCCAAGTTTATATCACCACTTGTAATTCTTCTGCAAAGCAGGCAGATTTTGAAATATAATTAAAAAACTCTAAACATCAATTCAAAAGGAAGGCCCTCAAGTCCAATTACATTTTCCAATTACGTTAATACAGTCTGAAACAATAAAAAATAATTTATCTGGACCCATAGACACATTCACTTGAAACTCAGAGCGTGTGTGTGTTTGTGTGCGTGTGTGTTTAAGAACACTTCCCTCTCCCTCCTCCTCTCAAAATAAAGTCCCCTCTTGTTATTTTGTTTTTCTGTACAGATTTCAAAACAGTAGCGGTCCTCTTTTCATGGGTTTTTTGTCATATACATGAAGACCCAAATTACCTTTTCTTTCTTAAGATGAGATTCTCATACAAATCTTTCAGTCGGGGCTTTACAAAAAAAAAAAAACACAAACCAAACAACAAAAAACAACCACTGTTGCAAGACTTAACTACCCTGTTTCAAGTGCTGACCTTCAAATCGAACACTCTGGAAATAGAGTAAATGACTGACATCAAAGTATCTAACCACTACCTGCAGCACAAGCTATTCAGCTTCCCCATGGCTATGCCAGGGGGAAAGGCAAGCACCTTCAGAGGGCAATTCCTTCCCCCTAACACAGGCCAAGCAAGCGAGCATCTGACAGCACCATCTCCTTCCACTGACTGTGGGAAGGAGCCCAGACAATTAGCAGATACTTGACATCGAGCTTTCTGACAGCTGAGGTTCGGCAAGATAAAAGCTATCGAAAGTTAAGACCAAGCCTGATTTCATGCCTATCACATACAACCTGCCTAAATGCATGCATGGACGCAGTCAAGTTACTGTGGTTGACAGGGTTGCTGTTTGTCAGCTGAGCTGTGACAGCTGGCTTGGGTATGAATTCTTTGTGTGTGTGCGTCTCATTTATAAGAAAAACCACGACGCTGACTTAAGCCATCTTCACGAACAAATTAACCAGGTGTACGGGGCAAGTCCCTACAGCTGAGCGGATGAGCAAGTACTCATTAAGCTACGTTAATTTGCTCGGTCAAGGCCATATATCCTCAGCTTGTAACAGCTCTGAAAAAAAGGCAAAGACAATAGTTTATTTAATCTCTCCATCAGCTGGAAAGTACAACTTTTCCAGCACCTGAACTGTGTAACATGGCCTTTTCTTTACAATGCTGTATCACAAGGTCCCTTTATAGGCATGACCTTTTACAAACGTAAGTGCATGGTGCTTCTGGCTACTAATAGCATGAACTAATTTAATTTTTGCTCTTAGCACATACATAACTCACTTTATTCACTAAGCAGATGTAGCATTTAACAGTCTTCATATTGGATGGGAATAAGTACGAGTCCACATTTCCCACACCCTCTCTGTTTTAAAACTTACCTCACACCTTCCTTATCTGACCCTCAACTCATGAGCCCCTCCTAAGGTATGTGCGTCCCTGCTCTTCTCTACAATATCACAATGCCTGAGAGACTTCAGAAGAGACACAAAACCTGGATGAAGCTAACCTTGTAGCCAAGCCTGGTATATCTGCAAGGAATGCTATTGTGAAAAGAGTTTCTAAAAATTATGTTTCCTCTCCAGGAAAGGAAATAATGGGAGAGTGGGAAAACTACTGTCATCACTGTGACCTACGCTACAAGGTAATGCATTTCATTTGAAAAGAAAAAAAAGTCAGCATACACTTTAAATTTGGTACAGAGTCCCGGCTTCATGTCTCCCAGGAGGTGCATCATTGTGTCCAGTAATTCACGACTTGAACTAACCAAGAACTCACGGCCACATGCCAGCGCAGCCACATCTGTGAGAGAACACAAAACATCACCATAAAAGTCATGTTTCAAACAAAAGTTTAGGCTAATTATCAGGAGCACTAAAAAGATATGTCAGCTGTCAAGAATGAACTATGGCATCTATATAAACTTCAAACTATATTCACCTACATAGCAAATACTGAAGCAGCAAATTATACTGGTCAAACTCCTTCATAATTCTACTTTGGTAATTAAAATATTTATTCAGAGTGGCCAGTATCCAAATAGTAACACACTGTATTATGAAAGAAAAGGTTGGATTCATCCACAAGTAATGTGGGACTGAAGCAAAGTTGACCATTATAGATCCCGCTTTAAAGAAATGAAATTGCAGATTGTTTTACAATCGCTCGATCCATTATACCTGGCACTTTACACAACCAAAACTCTCGTGGACATCTCCTCAAAAGCTCTTTTCCTACCTCTCTGCAAGCGCTGCATTATTCATGCACAAACCAAAAGGCAAAACTATTTCCAAAGACTCCCGCTCCAAAGCAGACTTTCCTTTAGTATTTCCCCTTATACTTGCCCCATACTTTAGGGCATTCTCAGGTGCAAAAGGTAACTTCCAGCAATCCCAGCTTCTTTGTCCAGCGCGACTGGCCAAGCCCCCTCCAAACGTGCGAAGCATGGTGTAACCAGTGACAGAACCTGGCTCCCTGACCTCCCACGCAGGGCAAGTCTGGGGATCTGCTGCATGATTCAGTTCTTCCACTTCCATGCAGCCTCAGGTTCTCTCTCCTATGCATGCACATCATAATGCCTTTTTTAACCTCAGAATAAGCAGAGATACTATGGACACAGCATATAATTAAAAACTGTTAGCGCAATGTGTGTGCACATTGGGCTGTGTCAAGGCTGCACTGAGAACTTCTGTTCTGGTGTCATCTAACTTCTGAATACTTGGCACTTCATAGAATCATAGAATCGTTATGGCTGGAAGAGACCTCAAAGATGATCAAGTCCAATCTCCTACCCAACACCACCAGGCCCAGCAAACCCACTAAACCATGTCTCGAAGCGCCACATCTAAACGTTTTTTGAAGACCTCCAGGGATGGTGACTCCACCACCTCCCTGGGGAGCCCGTTCCAATGCCTAACGACTCTGACAGTGAAGAAATTCTTCCTAATATCCAACCTGAACCTCCCCTGGCACAACTTGAGACTGTTTCCTCTTGTCCTATTGCTAGTTACCGGGGAGAAGAGACCAACCCCCACCTCCCTACACCCTCCTTTCAGGTCGTTGTAGAAGGCGATCAGGTCTCCCCTCAGCCTCCTCTTCTCCAGACCAAACAACCCCAGCTCCCTCAGCCACTCCCCATCAGACTTGTGCTCCAGACCCTTCATCACCTTCGCCGCTCTTCTTTGGACATGCTCTAGTAGCTCAATGTCCTTCTTGTAGTGAGAGGCCCAAAACTGACCACAGGATTCGAGGTGCAGCCTCACCAGCACTGAGTACAAAGAGAGGACTTCATGACTACCTCCTCAGTGTTCTTTTAACACTGCTTCCTAGTGTAATACTACTTTATAGTGTTAACTAGGAGGATTAAACTGCTACCTTCTACATCGTTCATCTGACTGTATCCTTTAGCACATGTGAGTTTCAGCAACCTCCTTTCCCAAATTACAGACAAAGAAACAAATCTTAGTAATATCACATTCACTTGCAAAATTTCTATCAGCTTCAGTGAAGCAAGACTTCATTCCACCATCCTGATTCTCCCTCAGGCAGAACACCACCACCCCCCTGTCTTTAAACATTTTCTTTGTTCAGACTTTACTTTTGCTATGTTTTTTTTGTGGTTTTTTTTTTTTCAATGAAGAAAATGGAGAGAACTGGATTTTGCCTTGGTACAGTGGCATAGTGCATCACATTGTTTATTACAATCTTTAATGGCACCACAACATCTAAAATCACACATTAAAAAAAAGCTGTTAATGCAAGATTCACTTATTTGTATAAATACCCACTGCTTCATCTATCATGCATCACGTCATTAGTATCATTTTGCAGTTTCACAAAAATGCAGATGACATATCAACCCCACTTCTCACAGCCTTCTAAGCCAAAGGCAGCCATACTACGATAGATCTGTGGCTTTCCATGTATTTTCTGACCCTAAAAAGAAACATTTAGTATGGAAGTCAGGTTTATTACCTTTTACTTCTC
Source organism: Cariama cristata (assembly GCF_000690535.1). Taxonomy (NCBI): domain Eukaryota; kingdom Metazoa; phylum Chordata; class Aves; order Cariamiformes; family Cariamidae; genus Cariama; species Cariama cristata. The sequence goes on from NW_009627745.1 coordinate 23,284, forward strand.
TTAGCACTACTGACTCAGGACAGTGAAATGCAAAATTCTTAAGCATTTTCAAAATACTGAGCACATACCTTAAGATGAAGCTGATCTACTCACATCATCTGCAATTCATACATCTTGAAGATGTTAGCGTTACTGGCGATTCAGAAAGTAAACTGCTTGACATTTACAAACTACGATGAGCTTACAAGACTAGTACAATAGTCCTTGTTTTACTCCAGATTGAATGGACGTTAAGGAGTTTCAGAACTCAATGGTCCTTACTCGTCTAACCCTCAACTGTGGCACAGACAGTGCAACGCCTCACAGAAGTGTCAATGACAAAATCTGCTAGAATTTTAAAAGACTAGGAAGTCACCCAAGATAACAACATTGGCTAAATACCTGACTTTGAAAAGCTGTATTTACTGCAGCACATATAAGGTAATATAGAAATTCCCAGTACACGCGGAATGCTATTCTGAGAGATAACATTAACTTACTTGTTACAATCCCTGCCAAAGCTAATACAAACTGATTTTCATCAGAATCCAAATCCTGCTGTTTCATGTCCTCACTTAATGACTTCACAAAGCTCTCCATGGTCTGTGCAGTGATTGTGAAAAACTTTACTGCTTTACTCTGCAAGAAGTGCGGAGGAGAAAAAAAGATTATATACACCACAGCAACTATGGTTATTAGATGCTACAGTAAAACTGGACAATCTTCAAAGTTACTAAAACATCCAGTTACTTCAAAAAACAACAGAAAATAGCAGGTATGCACTAAGCGACATATTTGATCCCCTAATATTTGAAACCATTACCTTGGAAGAAAATGGGAAACTACTCAATGCTACATTTATTTATAAAACTAAACCATTGCATATTTACCTCCTAAACCCACAATAATACATATCAAACAATAGAATTAAAGCTTATTTTCAAAATTGAGAATATTATCTCTTTTCTTTGCAATAGCTGCACCAGGTGCTTCACATTTACCTGGGCTACTACAGCAGCTTTTGTCAAAAACCTATCCAGCTGAAGACTGGAGAGCAGCCTGACCTAGTGACTTGACATGAATTTCCTAAGAAAACCAATGAAATGCCCAGAAAAAAAGCAAATTCAATTGGATCCTAACAGGATTCATTAATTGCTTAATACAGGATAGTGAACAACGGGCTAGGTAGAAGTTCTTTAGAAAAAGAAATGGAGGTCTCTCCTGGGTCAGAGGTTGAATTTAAGCCAGCAATGTTACGTGAGAAAGATGATCATCACAGCAGAGCATACAAGCAGTAGTAGAGCCCCTAATTATGGTATGCAGTCTCTTCCTCTCAGCTGGAATACTGCTCCATTTTGGGGCATCTCCTCTGAGGAAGCAGCAACTTGGTACAAAGCTCAGGGCAGGTCAAAGACCCTGGTCAGAGGTGCAGAGCGAGTCCACAGAGAAGGATGGAGAGAACTGTTTCTGTTTATTAATAATTCTGACCTGTAAAACATCGCCGGAACACTATTTCACACAGAGGATGCTGGTTATCATAACGAATAGCGTAGCTGAGAGCCCATAATGCCAGGTTTTCCAGTGTCTCTTTGTGAGTTGTTCCACAAAGCAGCTGAAACTTTTAGTCGTTCCCAGCAGCGACCCAATGGGATAGCCCAAGAAATCCCTGAACTTTTACTCATTTTGCAAAGTGACTGAAAATTTTAATATTTTGTCAAAACTGCTGCTTTCACAGCATGTGCAAAGCTACTGGTAACATTTATTTATTCCTCCACTGCTGCATATTCACCACATCAAAGATGTACGGTTCCTGTGGGGTGACTCCAGCAACAGGGCATAAAAAGCAGGGTCAGCCAATACTCAGTATCTTCACAAATGATACTGTGGTCCCAGAATAACAGGAATTAAGGGATCATGGGGAAAAAGAATGGGAAAAAGTACACTTCTGCATGTGCTGGATGTACTTTTTTTATACTTACATGGACACCATACCTCAGAGATGGCAATTTTAACATAAGCAGTGACTATAGTTCAAGAAGCAGGGGGCGTGTGAGAAAAATGAAGAGAGCCTACTATAGCAGACTAGTACAAGCTATTATGAAAACACGTATTCACATGGGAACATAAGAGTATTAAGCAAACCAAGTAGATGGTACATTGCACAGAAAACAAGCAAAATCTTCTATTCGCCAGTCTCTGGAGGTGCCGCTAGTGTCCCCTCTGCTAAACCTTCTTTCCACATAGCCATTAATTAACTAGCAGTGAGGTCTGAGGAGCTGCAGCAGAGACCCATCAGGTTTATAAATAGCAAACATTACATACTCTGCGCAGACTCTTACTAGCTTGACAGTATTTTCATGGGACTGAAGAATGTCTCACCCACAGACACTGAGATAAGGACAGCTCTGGGAGCAGCCGTTAAGGTGCTTGAGTTCAGACAGTGTCATGAACCCTTTGCTGTCCAAGTGACTCCTGCGTGAAAACATCAGATAATGCGCAAAATTGCTTCCATAAGATATAAAGCCTTTTGTCACCATAGCAGATACCTGAAGTAGCAGACCACCGTGTAGGATCCACAATTTCTCAAGTGGAAACAAGTCTTGATATTGTTCTGAAATCAAACCTTCAGTTTGCATTTCCATGTGAGAGTCCTGTGATCTGGATATCTCGTTGCAGTTTTTTGAAAGACATCTAAAACAATCTCATAGGAATTAATTTACTGGTTTTTTGGTACATGCAGGTAGGCATCCTTGAAAACTCTCTCTCATGCTGCTTCTCTGGATGTTTCTTCAAGTTCTCTCTAGAAACGTTTCACATAGGCAGAAACAGCAGGCATCTCTCCTCCACTGCCTTGAAAACTACTTGTGTTACATTTCAAACATGCTGCTCAAGTTTTGACTTTCCCAACCCATATGGACACAAATGGAATATTGGTCCCAAACATCATTTCAGTCAATCTGCGTTACAGAACTATATGAAAGACCTACTTCTGTATCTGTGCAAAGACTGAACGCTTGAGCATTGCTCCCTAAGGCATGAAATTATTTTTGAATTGATGTCACCCTCCCCACATGCTTAAATACGAGCAACAGTTTCAGAGCACTCTTGATGTTCTTGCACATTTCTGCAGTTCACAGCACATTCTCAAGGGAGGGGGGAATATGCTAAAAGCTGTACAACTTGTCCAAAAATAACCCAAACCAAAAACTTGGTATGACAAATCTCCATTATCTTTTAATAACCTGACTCACTACCAGTTGTAATCTGTGCTTGATGCAATGCCATACAATCCATTTGTTTTTCCGAGTAGTTTTGTTGCAAACCCAGGCGTGTTTCTAACCATATTACGTGCACCATTAGAAGAAAATGATGCCCAAAAATGTTGCTATGACCTTCACCGAAGTATAGCAGTTCAAGGGGCTCTAATGATTGCTGGGAATTACTATAGTAGAAGTATTTTGCATTTCAAACAAACCTAGAAACAAAACTATTGCATCTTCAGAGTTGTGCTTTTTACCCTTATATAAATCATCAGGTAACAGTTTTGGTTTTACCTAATTGTACTTAATTTTGATACTTAAGACTACTTTCAACAAGGTTTCTACTAATTTTACTCTCACCTTGTAGAAATACAGTCATTTTCATCACCACTAGAGTTCTGCTTGTGGGAACATAGCATTTCAGTACTGTTTCACAAGTCAAATAACAATGGCTAGTCACTAAATATTGCTGCCTCTTACCTTTATAAACTGCTGTGAAAATATGAAATGTAAATTTTATACTATTTTTGTTGCAATGTGGGGGTTCCGTAGTGTCCATCTGCCTTTTTTTTTTTAATCTGTTTTATGTATGTTTTTACAGACTGCCTTCTTTTCTTTAGTAACTGCTGCTGCTTGGATCTTGAATCATCAAAAGTTATCACCAAAAGGCATCACTGTACAGCTTCCTAATATCCAATAAAGTTATAATTGTATTTTGGTGCACCCAAACTGGAAAACCTCTTACAAACACAGTAGTTTACCACTTACTATAATGAACTAAGCCTATTCATTCAGTTATTCATCATGTCGCTGAAAAGTCAAGCCAGAAGAAACTGTGGCATCAGTTCACTCAGATTAATTACAACAATTCCTTCTCACATTGGCTGTGACAAGACTGAAAAACCGTATTTTTATCAAGTCTGTTCCTCTGATCCCTCCTAATTCCATCAGCTGCACTTGGCAGTGAAACTGCGTTAGTTGTAATATTACTATTGTCATTAACTGTTGTTGTTTTGGTTTTTTGTTTGGTTGGTTTTTCCAAGTAAGCTACCTGTCCATATTTAACACTGAAGATTTAATAAGATTCACTAGCAGCTAGGCTCTTTAAATTTCAAGAGTCATGAAAGTATGAAGGCAGCACAAAGATTCAAAGAAGTTGAGAACTGATGGATCTGTCTTCCTTCCATGGAAATAGCTCCTCCAAGCTCTCTACAGGCATGGGAACTCCTGCATGTGCCCAAAAATTATTTTCCTCTTCTGTTAGCTTGCAAAGATATTTACATTGTGCTACCTGTGGCCTTGCTTCCAGTTTAACTGTGTGTGGTGGAAAACAGATAATCCTTGTTTGCTAACATAAGAATTAATTACTGCATTTATTCCCAGCCTGCTTCGTCAGACTTTATATTTCCAACACTTCTTAAACGAGAACGGACGGTGCCCAAAGAATATACATTTCAGAAAACATTTTTTCTGTCCAATTAGTTCTAAAATACATCCTTAAAATCTGTTAAAGACCAAGGTCCTTATTTTAAAGGCCTAAGAGCATTACCAACAATAAGTATTCACCTGCCATACTTACTCCTCCTAGAATGGTTTTAACAGCTTCCTCATTGCTAGATACACCCCACAACAACGTGCACACCGCTGCACCCATTTCTGTGCAATACTCTGCTTGCTGGAGGAGCTGGTGCTTGGCCTCATTCAGCTGCTGGCGGAGGTCTAGTTTCTCCTGAAATAGCGTAAGGAAATTTTCGTTGCACTTCTTATCAGTCAAAACAAGTTTCTAGGATAAGGGACAGAACAAGAAACACTATCATGGCCATATATGAAATGGAGGGAAAAAACAAACTCACAGCAGTTGCAGATACATACCTCCTTTCCTGAGCTATATCTAAGTACTAAGTACATCGTGGAGGCTGACAGTAACCTGAAGCCTGTCCATAAGGTCAGAGCAAGTGACCCACCGAGACTGAGTGGCACCTAGAGAAGTCTGATAGGAGAGTCTAACTCCTCCTAAGCAAACAGCTACATGTCTCTTCGAGAGAGAAGGGGTTTCAGCATGAGAGGTCAGCCTTTCCAGACACCTTACAAAAGATACTGGAAACATCTTATAGGAAGGGAGGGTTGTTTTGTGTTTCAAAACAGACTTCTGCCTTAGCCAACATGGTAGAGTTGCTGGATAAGTAGGATAAATACTGTTGTCTCTTCCAGCTTTTTTCTATTGGCATATTCCTGATCAGCAGTGGCAAAGTAAGACAGAGTCCCTGGAAGAACACACCTAAGGTTTGAAATCTGGGGGGAGTCTTTCATACCAAGAAAGCCCAGGCACCAGTGTGCATCCATCACCCAAGTAAGCTGTTCAGTGGTCCTTGCCACAAAGCATAAGGAGGGAACAGCACAATCCAACACAATCAGTACACAATTTCAATGGGCAGTACTATTTTCCAATCACATGAGAAGTTGGTTGGAGGAATATCAGGAGATCAGGTATGATTCTAAGTCTCACTGGCTGCCTACCAACTGCCACAGGGGTAGAGAAGCTGCTGCACTTCTTAGCTTAGAGCAAGTGCGGACAGCGAGATCAAGGCAGGGGTACTGCAGCCTGTGCTCTCTCGGGGGGGTCTCCCTGCCAACTGCGAAGTGGAGTGGTACTAGACAGTGCTGCAGGGAAAGATAAAGGCCAGTCAAAAAAAAAATTGTGCTAACTCCAGTATTAAGAGAGAGAGAGAAGCAAAGATCACACAATGTCAAAAGAACAAAAGAATCTTGCTCTGTCCATTTTGTGGGCATGGGATTTTCAGATTCACCACAGAAAGCACCCTCCTCAGCTCAGTCTCCCCTGTGTGTTTAGCTATCAGGATTAAGTACGGGGAAATGAGAAGGAATCTTTTCTACATCAATTCTGAAAGCGAGTAAATAGAACAAAACTTTCAACCACCATTTTAAAATAACTGTCCTGTCATTTTTGGGGTACACCTCAATGTTTTGTGTTGAGGGTTTGGAAACAATAGAAATGTAAACTCATCCAAAAATTTACATAACATGATATCATCCAGTACAAAGCTCCTTGAACTATTTGTCATCAATTAACTACCGAGCCTCCTGTATCACACCTGACAGCCTGATTTGCATTGCTTTATCATGTTGCTAATGGAACATACAGGCTAAGATTTGTAAAGTTCAAATTAAATTTATCAAGCAGACTTCTGTGCATATTTACTCTCTGGAGTCTCTTTCACCTTATACTTTAATATATGCAAAAGACTGGTACTTGCTGCTGATTCCCTAGGCATAGAAGTACCAGGAAAAGTCTCTTATTTCTTAATACTTTGATCATTTTTAAGCAAGTTAGCCAAATTTTATCTTTTACATAACTCACTGCCAGACCTATCAGCTGTTCTGCCACTATGTGCATCAAAAAGTCCACAGGCATCTTCCTGTCTAACCCCTATGTTATCCCTGTCTTTCTTACCCACACTGTCCTTGTCTTAGCAGAATTTATCTTTTAATACATTTTATTTGCAATTTGTTGCTACTGAATAGTAAGACATAAAACTCTGTAATACCAGAGCTAGATCCCCCAACAAGGATGCAAAGCCAGAACAAGAAATGCCAGAATTTTTAATAGATCAAAAGCAACATCAGAACAAAGATACAAAGCAAGGAAAACAAAATAGTACATTCAAGAGCCAGAAAAATAAACGGAGCCTGCAAAAGCAAATAACCTAGCTGGAAGCAACACTCCTGAGGGTTCACATCACGAAGTAATCACTGCTATGCAACACCACCATCTTCAGGAAAGCGTCAAGGCACAAGAATACAGCAGTGCTTAAGTACATAATTATGAAAAGACAGACAAAGACGACATTAGCCAAGAATAACGTACACTTCCAAGTTTTGCTCAGGTTCAGAAAGCACAGCAATTCCCTAATCAGTGTTACGGCACTGCACAGAAATTTTGGAATGCAATATGTTGATTTATGATCCCCTAATAAAAGGATGCTGCTCAACTAGAAAATGCATTTATTTTATGTTTGTTTCAGTGAATTGTTTCCTTTTCCTTCAGAATATGTAGAAAATAATTCAGAAACTATACACAAGGATACCTATAGCAGAACAGCAACGAAATGAAAAACACCACGCAAAATGATTAACAGGAACAACAATCACACATATACATACACCACCACCTTCTATCCCAAAGAGCTAAAGGGTTTCACAACATACATAAGCACAGTCCACTCAGACAAATATCCTTTGTGGCACGTAACAGAAACCATTTAGAAAACCAGCATATACTGCACACAGCAAAGATACAAAGAGCTTTGATTAGGATCACCAAGACAACAACTACTCTTTAGTAAACTATCCATGCTTTAAGTAAAACTTTCATCCAAAAGAAATCACAAACCTAAACCATCTGCCATTTATTCTGTAATATTAACGAGAATAAAGGGTAGGATCCACTTCATTAATATCTAAAGCAGCAACATTAAATCTTACAGAGATTTTACCCTGGATGCTTATACAACTACATACCTGCGTGCACAACAAAACCAACCATGTATCTATTGCTGAACTGCAGTAGCTATTGCAGAAGATACTTATTTTGAAGTAAGCAATATCCAGATAGACAGCTATTCCATCATACTTTACATTCACATCAAACTTCACTCCAGAATGACTTGTCCACACAGATGTGCCCTAAAACTGCATGTCTGAACTCTTCATTTATTCCTTTCCAAAAGTGAAATACTTTCTGTAGATTCACCTGTCTTTGTGCAATCCCAAGGCTGGCAGATGCTAACCCTAGAACCCCAACAGAGTGAGCTTCTGCCAACTACTGAAGACAGCTATCAGCTCCAAGGAAATGAACTTTTGCAGTGAATAATCACAACTGATTCTCACACCTCTCAGAAATTAAGCCGCTAGTCTGTGTGGTCCTATTTGAACCCCAATGACTTTGCAGAAGACCCACAGTCTGAGAAGTCACGGTCTTTGCTATTCCGTCATTGTTAAGCATCTCCCCTCTCATAATCACTAAATACAATATTGACAGAGCTAAAGGAGCCCTGTAATTATTCTTTGACTCGCAGCTGTACATGGCAATTGGATCAATAGATGCATTGAGAAAGACTATTAAAACTAAACAAAGGTACACAGCTTACAGCAAGCCAAAAGAAAGGCTGGTTTCATTTTGCACATTGCGTTGCTTACATTATCTTCTATTGTCCTCTTTGAAAATACGTCATAGTTACATTAAATTCAAAAGAATTGATTCTGCGAAGGACTTTTTGATGCCAGCTACATCACAATCTTCCTGAATACCCAATGTTTTACTTCAACATGTTAATATAAACAAAAAGCTAATGGTTGGTTTTTAACTTTACATACACCAAAACGAACCCTGCCAAGAAGCCCGTAACACAGCCCCACACAACTGCACCTCACACAGTATGGAAGTTAAGAGAGATATATGCAGTCATGCAGGAGTTATGTACCTAAGCGGAAGACTGACGGTCAGCTGGTACCTCTATTTGTACACATTGAATACTTTTTGGTACTGCATCATATTGTATTTTGTCTAGTTACAATGTTGACCCTTTTGCTCCAGAAATATCAAGGAGGAAAAAATATCAGTTACGATCTTATAGTTAAGTAATTTACTCACCACCTGACTATATGAATAGAAACCCCCAACTGTTTGTCAGGCTGATGATGTATTTTGTGTCATTAACATGAAAAACTGATTATTACTGCTTTTGTTATTAAAACTCAAGCATACAGATACCAATATTCTGACAGCAAATCTACCTTCTTCTCTCTCATGCAGTCTGCCTGGGCTGTTTCCAGACGGGCTCTGAAGTGTTCACAATCCATTTTCAGTTGCTCCATTTCCTCCTCCTTTTTCTCCATGTCTGCGATAGGATAAATCAGATAAAGTAATAAGTTATGACCAACGGGCTTGCACTAAAGAAGAAAGAATCCACCAAGTGTAACTTTAACGAGGTGCTTTAACTATTTGCTTGTGTTAGATCCCCTCCTCGTGGCTACACCAGTAAATAGCCATTTGCCACATTTCAACAGTCCTTGTAAGAAACTAAACGAACATGATATTTCTGATTTAAAACACCAAAAGACTGACAGAATCACATCTGGCTGTTAAATACTGTGTGCTGGTAAGATACTAATCCGGAACTGAGCTCCAGCTCCTCAGAGATTTTTAACAATTTACTCAATTTTCTACTTTTTTGTTTTGTTTTCATGTCTGGTATCTTTGAAATTCAGGGAATATAGTGAAAAAGTCTAAGAAAAAGAATACCAAGATCAGTCAAAAGTTAGTGTCTCAATATGCAATGTACAAATTATATGAGCAGTAAGAATGAAATGCAACTACTCCAAACATTTTACATTAAAGACATTATAAACTATTTAAACATTACATCAGCGACAAGCAAATTTTACAAGTCCATTAAAAATATTAACCTCTGATGTTATCAGAAACACCTTCCAATTTAAATACTTTACTTCAGTGAGGGGAAATCAAGTTAAAAGTATTATACTTCAAGATCATGATGTCTGTTTTAAAAAATTCACTTTGAACGATATTTTTAATAATTGCTGTGTATTGTATTTTACTTTAAAAACCACAGTTCTGGATGCTTAGTATTTATACTGAAAAAAAGGAAACACATTTAAGTAATTCCAAAAACCAATGTCCAAATAGCATCTACTGTAATTTTGGTTAGCTTAAAAAACAAGTTACACCCCACTTCAAGCCTTGATCCTGGATCATGAGAGTATGGTCTATGGCTTAACACACTTCAGATACATTCAAAAATATCGATCACATGTAAGGGGAAGTATTTACTAAAGAGTATATCAAATTCAATCATAAAAAGATAACATAATTAAAAAAAACAGTCCTTATTATCAAAAGAGCTAGAATTTCGGCATTTTATTTAGTAATTCTATATTATTTGGAAACAAATTCCTTTCTTTTTCGGTCCTAATTGACAAAACGTTATCATCTCAAATATATACACATCGCTTTGAGTAGCAGGTATAAAAGAAGATAATCTAGCCACAAACAGCTTTTCTAAAGAGGTAGAACATATTTCCACTCAGCCCTTGCATGATTCTAAGCCATCAACACCAAAGTTTTTTAAGGGAAACCAAAGAGGCAAGGTAAGGGTCCACTCCTAGGAAACACGTGTGTTCCAGGGCATGCTCTACGAGCATTCAGTTCTTTTCAACCTGCAATCTGAAGGAAAAGAATGAAGAGGGGAACGGATTCACTGAGTTTTTGAGGAATAAGTCTGGTCAGTGCCAGGAAACTTTCCTTCCGTCAAGCAAAGAAAATTCAGCCCCACGCACCTATTATTATGTGGGCGTGAGTCTTAAGTACTTGGCGGAAAGACATCTTGAGCATGAGTAGGGCATGCTCTGCTTATCAACAGCGGACCAAGAACCTGTTTATCCTCGCCAGGAAAGTACATCCAGCAAAAATCTCTCACTGCAAGGAAACAAGCTCTCCTGAGCAAGAAGAATCACTTCCAGCCTTTGAGAGGATGGATCCACCCTGAATCCAGCATCAGCACAGCCAGCAGACACACAAAGATGCCACATCCCTCATCTGGCAGACTTCAAAGCTCCTGGAACCAAAACTAAGCCAGGAGAAGGGGAGTAATATTAACAACTGAGTGCTAATACAATGTTACCTGTATTTTTTTAGGTCCTCCAGATAAAAGAAGGATGTGCCAACCTCCTCTAAGGTATCATGATGTTTTATGTCACG
>NW_009627745.1:34351-39468 GCF_000690535.1 Cariama cristata
GTTAAGATTGTTTTGGTTCCCGGGGGGGGGGGGGGCAGAGGGGCTAATATTGGAAGCTGCTGAAAAGAGACCTACTTCTAGCTGTGGCTCATTTGTGGAAACTCCCCCTATTGTGCCCAGTCAGCTCTCCCAACTGTGCACAACTTTGCTCTGAAGAGAATTAAGGTTGCATGCACCAGTCCCGACATCTGACAGCCTCTTGACACACAACAAGCAGCAGACATTCTGCTGACATCAATGACTTCAGCTGTGCTGCTCCCTCCCGCACACCCTGGTCCTGAGCAGCTCCCAGCCCCATGGGTTCTCCAACTGGCTGCAAGTCCCAGCCCCTGGCAAGAAAGTTCCTTCCCTCTTGACATTAAAATCTTAAGGCTCAGGTTGTTGACCTCCACCAAGTGAAGAAGCAGCTTTCACTATCAACCTGGATGAGCAAAAAAATATGAAATGGCAACCTTATACAAAAAGGAAACACATAACTTTACCACTGCAGCAGTAAATAAGACTCTGGGAAGAAGTGGCATTCATTCCCAAGATAGACAGCAGGCTCAAAAGCAGAATGTGGCATCAGGCACAATGAAAGAAGAGGAGGCCCACATTTCAGGTGTGAGGTGGACTCATTCTCATTCATGCTATAGGTCACATCAGGAGATTTTCTGGACAAGACATCCAATCTCAAAGCTCTGGGAGGTGGAGAACTGAGTACAACTATGATGAATGCCAACAAGTGGTGGAATTCCAATTCTACCAATCCAAATGCTAGATCAACCCTAAATCCAATTTTTAACATTTCCCCAGTGGATAGAGTTCCACTAAGCATATGTATAATAATACAGAAAATTTGTTTTTCAAAGATTCCTGGAGCCAAACACTCTTCCTGAGGAGGGCAGCAAGAACAAAATGGACCTTTCTTTCTGAAAGGAGCAATTACCCTGGCAAAAGCCTTCGTGAAGATCCTGACACAAGCCCAAAAAGTAGGTGTGTTGGTTGCATTGACTGTTGCCAGCTCAGATCTCAGATACCACCTATGGGATGCTCCCATAGCAAATGGGTACCCTATTGACCTAGATATACAGCTGAAACATGCAAAAATCTCAAGGTTTCTCAAAGCTATTCAAGAGTCCAACAGTCTCACAACTGAATGGGCCAGAGGCGTTGAAAATCTCCGACTATCACCTGCACTTCTTGAGGAGCATGAGAACCTGCTAACTGCTTCATGTTTACAATATTTAGAAAACGGCAATAGCTGATGAAAGTCTAGAGAGATGTACAAATCACCCATTAGGCTTCCATAAGAACGTGAAAAAACATCTCTAGTAGCTGCCAGGACTCCTGTAAGCTTCACATGCCAACACCAAGAGACTGTGTTTAGTAAACAGCACCAGAGAGCTCAGCATTCTGAGACTGAAGACTGCTTGTGTCCCTGTGATACCCAACCTTTTGCGACATGTATGCTCCAAAGCCTCCTTTCAGTCTTGCCTTACTGCATGCTGCAGAGGTAGGAGCAGGCTGGAGTAGCAAAAATTACCACCTGACTTGTCCAGCTGTAGGGGCAAACAATGGCAAGAGCCTGAATAAATATTCAAACGACCTCATTAACTGTAAGAGAAATCTCCACTGCAGGGATATACTCTGAGAGTTCAAAGACTGACTCAGCTTCAGGTACTCTTCCAAAGCACCCAGAGAATGCTGGCCAGCCAGCAGAACATTTGAAGTAAAGTCTTAAAATTTTCATGTTGACGCCACAAGCCTGCTGCTGGAAGGCTCTGACAGTGCCTCCTTGATGCCTGGCACAAGGAGCATAAGAAGGATCAGTGAGAGAAATCTTGAGACTGAGCACTGACAAAAGTAGATAAACAAGGATCTGACTAGTTGAGGATCCTGAACACTTAATGCAACTGGAAACAGTCCTTGATGCCTTGCAATAGCGTAAAGAGAGCATTGCCAGATCCTACGTCACTTCTTGTGACACGGATGATGTCTCAACTGGCAGCAGGAGAGGTGGTACAACCTTCTCATCTCTGTTACAATTTGATGGCATGGAAGAATCTTTTCAAAGAGTGGATCATTGAGGCAGCTGGAAGCTCTGCCCCAATATGTGACTCGGTATCAGAGACAGGCCTTGAGGCTCTATCTTACTCTTCCTTAGCTAGCTATGACAAATTAATTTTCAATTAATCACTTGATATTCTAGAAGAGATGTACTTTCTATAATCTGTCTCAGTGCTTCTTCCGTGTCCTTTCAGACAAAACCCATTCCCAGAACAGGTGAATTGCTGCTGCATGTAAGCTACAGGCTAGGGATGGAGTTGACTCAGATTTGGTCCTGAGCATGTTGGGAGTGGTGCAAATGCAGAAAAAAATAATGTACACAGAATTGTAACACTGAAAAACTGGACATTGGGGACAGCAGTAGAAAGACCTTTTTAACAGAAAGTCTTCAACTTTTTTTGTTATTACGAATATTTACGGCAATAAAAGCATACAAGCTAAAACCAAGACAGGCTAAATACAATGACATTACCTCTTCCTTTAAATTTAACTTTTTATCCACAGCTATTTACCACATTTTTTGCTGTGCATCTAAAGTGACATTTTGCAAAACAGAATGCTTTCATCTCTTCTCAGAGGAATCACTTTTTTTCCTGATACAGCTTCCCTTTCTGCCTGAACTAAGTATATTTTTATCCACAGCAAAATATTTTTAAAGATTAATTTGACACATCTAATTATTTCTAATATAGCTTGTAATTTTCTTCATTACAAACACATTAATTTACTGAAGCAGTCATTGAACTTCTTAGTTTAATCTGGAATACCTCCACAAACTCTACAACTATTCACAGTGGCATGACAGAAACTATAAGAGCTTGTAAGATGGTACTACTCACTCGATTCAATAGCATCCAGTTTCTGGAACATCCCCAGGATATCCCCATTTACTATTTTGGGTAAGAAATCCCGCAATTGCATAACTTCAGTTGTCAGCCTTTCCAAATCCCTCCTTCTAACTTCAACAAATTCCTCTTTGGTCTCAGCCTTCTGAAATAAAAACAAAACAAAAAAAAAAAACCAAACCAACAACCAACCAAAGACACTGTTACAGCCTTGCAGTGCTTTTCTGCTTGAATCTCTTCTTTCAGACAAACACATTCCTCTGTATTACATCATTTCAGAAATTCACAACCTTTTAAAAGGGAACTATCCAGTAATAACTAAACCCAAAAGTCCCTGAGGTGGACTCTTCGTAATCTAATTTTTGCCACTCTGGCTTAAAGCAAATCATATTACCTCTCTGCATCTGTTTCTTCACCTAAAACGTGTGCAATGTACCTCAGAATGCTGTAAAAATTAAAATTCACATTTTAAAGCATGAGCAGCTATACATATGCAAAGCTATTGTTTTGACAGTGTTGTAAAGGATAGAATAACTCAGTTTTTTAATTAAATACTTGCAAGATCCTCAGTCACCTTGCTAAATTACAAAAGCTGTTTTAGAGGAAATTGCATTTTTTCCAAAAGACTTCATCTTTTGTGAAAGAGCAAAAAATATTCGCAACCCAATCTCACATAAAAGTAGTTTAATCTCGAGTTAAGACAAAAAATGTTTACTAGTTTCCTCTTCTGCCAAGCTACTGCTAAATAACTTTAATTCCACAGTAAAAGAGAATGTGCATTAATTTTTAAATGATAGAAAAAATTCTGTACCAGAAAGCTCTTGAACTCCAATTTCTGATGTATCTTAAAAAGGCTACCACATACACACAGACATAAAAAAGGTTTAACATCCTTTGCCTAAAACATCAATCATCTAATATGCTTTCACAAAGTAAAGTTGTATCTTAGTTTTACACTGCACCGAGAACGGTGCAGAAAAAAAAGGAGATCCTTTATGTATCGCATCTTATTCCAGAGGGAAGAGGGTACTACAGACCAACACAAGAAACTCTCTCCCACAGGCACAAAACATGCCATCCCCGCAGCCTTCTCGAGTCCGGCTGCACAAGACAGAGTTTGTTGTCACTGGCACAGACAATGCTACCCTGGCATTTCTATCCTTTCCAACCATTTCCTACAATTCCCTCTTTCCGCTTCTCTATTTCCTTTCAGCTTTGCTTCCTACCTTACTTCTTTCCCAGCTGTCTTTCAAACCCAGACAGCTGTAGGGACAGAACAGGCCAGTTCCAGCTTTCCCGGTTCAGAGACACCAGAGCCACAATAAAGATATGGAAGACAGATTTTACTTTTAACTTGAATTGTATGCTCTAAGCTGCATTTAGGAAATGCTTATGGCAAAGTTCGTATGGCCAAGTACCACCACATTACATGATTCAAGAAAAATACAACTCATTTAGGTCTCAAGAAAATATGGAATAAACACATGGCAACAGGAGTCTCCAGAAGCATACCCTCTGCACGTCAGCAAACAGGAGGGACAGAGAAACAACTCAGTATTGCTCAAAATTATGGAGCACAATTTGTTACAGGCATAAAAATAACTCTATTCACTAGCAGAAGCCAAATTCAAATAAAATACACTACTGAAGTACTGGGATTGAGATACAAAATATACCATAAGGAGAAAATTCTCATTTATAGTTCCCACTGTAAACACAGATCTTTGCAATACTGCAGTTCCAATAGACAAATTTTATTTTCTCTGTTTAAGCAGCTACTCAACATCTCCCTCCACTACAACAGTATGTTAAAAGCAAATATAGACAATGTAGAACAGTTTTCCATCCAGCCCCTTACAGCAATGGCAGGTGACTGGATGTAGGATATTTCACTCCAGGCCTCACAGACCTCTTGCACAACAGCCAAGTTACTCAGTTACGTCCCTCGGCTCACGACTTCCATGATCTGAATCCCTCCTTCGCTGTGGGACAGGGGGCTGAGCACAGCAGAGATCCCAGCTGGTGACACCCAGCAGAGAATCACAACCAGCCCTTCCTCCCCTCTCCACCAGCCCAGGGTGTCTCCCGCACCCCTCCACACAGCCCCCACCACGCTCCCCCTTCACAAGGGGAAGGGTCCCTCCTCCTCACCCACAGGTGTATCACGAGCCAACGCTCGGGGAGCCCACCCGAGCACCCACCACAGCCCCACAGACTGAGCTC
>NW_009627746.1:0-7061 GCF_000690535.1 Cariama cristata
AGCCGGCCCAGCCTTAAACGGTGACAAATCTACATTTCTTGAGGCAATCTGAAAGGTAGGAAAAGGTAAAGGAAAAAGTTTCATTGCTGCCATGATAGCCTCTCTGGAGAAGGGACTTTAGTGTGATGTTTATGCCACTCTTGTCCCATCGTGCATCCTTGAGTGCTTTTCTGTGCTGACAAATGAAGCACTTCTGTGTGCCATATCATGTGTACCTCAAACCCAGCACACATGAATCTAGCAGATGTTGACTATGAAAACCATAAATATTTGGCAAACCCTTACAAAAAACGAAGTATCTTTAAAATTCCCAGTCTGGAAAGCAAGCACAGATAGTCATTCCCAATTTTTCTATGATTTTTCAGAAAACAGTGGGTCCCTGTAGGTTTCTTGAAAAGTAATATCACCAGTGGGAAAGTAAATCTTAAATTTTAAGGCTCAGCCAAATAACATGGGGTGCTCAGAAGCTCAGGTGGACCCATGGACTGGCAGGGCAGCTGCGGCAAGGGCATGCATGGAATTTCTCTCCCAAGAGGATGCTCGGCAACGTGTTGGGAATACGTGGTGACATCTGAAATGCCCCCAGGAGTCCCTGGAGTCAGGGAGCTGGCCAGCCCCTGGGCAGGGCAAATTAGACTGGGTGGACTGGGAGGGGGCTGGCAGCCCTTGGTTAACCACCAGAAAGTGAGGCCACTGCCCTGCACCACCCAGAATGGACTAGGACGTTGGGCTGGGAGGGTGGGCTTTCCTCCAGCCCCCAGCATCCCCTCCCAGAGAAGATGTGAGGGTTTCGTTTTCTTTGCTGCAGGAAGAGCAGCAGCAAGCTGTCACTAGAGTGCTCTCTGCCTTCACTAGAAACCAGTCTGAAACAGGTACAGGGGCGAGCATCCTCCGCAGCTTTGTATGCAGGGTTCTGCCCGTCTCCTCCCTTTCAGCAGCAAAAATGACAGCTTGATAACAAGGGTTCTGCTAGAGTCCAGGTGTGTGGTTGGGTTGGGTTGTGCTTCCCACACATTCACATCTCGGCATTTTAAATGACATTCACTAATCCTTTTTCTCTCTCTTCTTTTACATCTCAAACGTCCTGAGGGAGTGTTGTAGGGCTGCTGCTGTCTGTAACAGCAGAGTAGATGCCAAATGAAAGATTTAACTCCTTGTTTTTCTTATGCCTGGAGAAGTATTTGGAGCTAGAAAATGTTGTGGAGAATGAGAAAGGGGTTCTGGTTTGCTTTCAGCTAATCACTGTTTTCTCAGAACGCAATGTGACTTGCTGGTGGGATTTTATTGAGAATAATTTTGGAGCAGCCCTTTAAATTAAGGTACTCACGATAAGGGCTGTGCTCCAGGCTGTTTGAGTTTGCACTAGCAAATAAGCACGATAGCATGCCTAGCATACCTAGTCTTGGTATCAGTGCTGCTCATTTTATCTCTAGCTGAAGATTTATATTGAAGAGCTGGGTGAAACGGTGTATCTACTTTCTTCTGTAATTTAGAGTATCAGGCTTTACAGCTTTTCTTGAAGTTTATTCTTGCTTCAGCTTTTATTAGTGCAGGATATTAGCAAACTAATACTGAAGGAAATGCTTGCAACTGGAGTCACATTACTGGAATACCTTCTGTATGTATATCAGTGTGGGGCTAACATACATAGCACGTGTGTCTTTACAGAATTTTTTTAATAGTATTTATGTCTCTTTACGATGATGTTTACAAGGGCACATACAGAGTATGTTGTCTTGAACTATTACAGCAGTTTCTGTGCTTGCCTGATATTCCATCTGTCAGTCACCCTCTTACAGAAAATAAACACCAGTTGTTACGCTGGAGGTTTTCTAGGTGTAGTTTGGGTATGTTTCTTTGGTCTTCATCTAACAGTTAAACAAAAAATTATTCTGTACAGCTTAGATTCTATTTTTCTCCTTTCTAAGAGTAAGCATCACTTACACATTTAACTAAACAGGATACTTAGATGTTATTATGGTTAAAAAAAGAGTTGGTAACATTTCAAAGATATGTGTCTTCTAGGAATATGTAGCTGTAGATGAGAAGTAGGAATACATATGAAGTATTCTGATTTTTAGGAACAAAACTTTGTATAGTGCAATACTTTGCACAGTTTCTGCTCTCCAAGTCTGCCAACTCCACTGATGTTATAATCAATAATATTTGTTATAAGGAAATGACTCATTACAACAAAACACAGAATTCTATTTAATTCTTTTTTTTTTTTTGAAGGATAACTAGTTCTGAATTAGAAATTCTCCATGAGCATCCATGCCTGCAAATAAAGCTTCAATTTTGTGCAGCTTTTTTTATGATTATTGCTTAACTGCATCACATGTTGGGATCTTGAAAGCAAAGTTCCTGGCATGACTGGATTTCTATAATCTATTGAATACTCCACTCAAGAAGTGCACCCTATCCTTAACTGAATGTCACATAACCTAAATCTGTCTCTGCCTGTTCTCATTTTGAGTGGTGATAAGACAATGTGTTTCCATGAGCTGCACAACTATTTCACTGTGTAACTCCAGGGAATGCTTTGGAGCACCAGACCTGGGATGGTAACTCACAAACTTCCCAACTTTCTTTTTCTGATCTTAAAATTACAAAAATAATGTGAGAGTGCTCTTGTGCTGTACGGATAAAATGCAGGTATATGCCAGATCTGCGAAATGAGCTCTTTGGAAACATTCTACAAAATAACGTACCATCTGAACAGTGTGGTTTAGGATAGTTGTGGACTTCAGAAAAATCATGGTGTATTAAAAAAAAAGAAAAAACCTGCATTTTTTAAGGTAACCGTGTTTTGACTAATACGATTTTTGAATATTTCTTCAATCCTTTTCCTCTGTGCCCTTTTAGTTCCTAATACAACAGGGTCTTCATCCAAGATAGTGACTCCTTTCCTACACTACTAATTAAAATGATCCTGCACTAATGAAAAAAGGAAGTCAAAACTGTGGAATTAGAGGTAGCTCATGATACATCAACCTAAAGTTATTCTAAAACCAAGCATCAGACATTTATGTTCCAGAAAGTGTACGATATACCTTAAATGATGCTAGAGCTCTCCTCTTTGTCAATCAGATGGAAAAGGTGTGAGTTAAACATGTGTATTCAAAGCTCCCAGTAGAGCAAGTGGAAAGCAAATATATGTGTATCTCAGGTCAAAAAGCCAATGTTAATAGTAACTTTTTTCTCTCCCCTCTTCTCCAACTCATACCTTTAAAGGTCAGTGGAGTTTTGCCCTTGACCTGAACAGGTTTTCATTCTTGATGCTATTTTGGAAAATAAAATTGTAAATTGGTTTGAGTTTTCTGAGAAATTATGCTGTTAATATCACATTTGTGAAATATTTGAAGGGCTAAACAGTGAATTTCACTGTCCACAATATAGCTAGATTAAGTTTTTTCTCCCAAGGTCTTCTTACTTGCTATTAATAAAGGTATTAGAAAGGAGCATTACTATTTGGAAAAAAGTTGCAATGAAAAAAATTAAATTTCCAGCTTGAGATATTATTTATGGACTATATGAAGAATTCTCCTAGGTCTGTTACATTTATTCTTTCTCACACACACTCTGATAAGCCATTGGGGTTTGAGATTTGTGAAAATAATTGATTTTTTTTTTGCCTTTAAAGTAATTCAGACATGGTTTGTAGCCAATCTCATTCTAGTATTAAAATGCATAGGAGTCTTCTAGGATATTTACCATGTTGATGTTAAAAGTTAATTTAACACAGTAACATAAGCTTTCATTTCTTTATCCTTCAGAAAAATCAGCTGTACATTTCCACCTATTGATGGGGTGTTTCTTGGGGCAAAACTTTAGGGTTTGCAGTTACTTGGTTACAATACAATTTCACTATCAAAGAGAAATCGCTTAACTAGCATAGACGGGCACTCACTATTACTTGTCTCATTTATCAAATGAACAGTCCTACCAAAGGTAGATTGTCATGTGAGGTTTGAGGGAAGCTTTTTCTTTATATATTATGTGAATGACATAATTTGTAATAATAAAATAAGCATAAAAAATGACCCAGGGCACCCAAAATACCAAACAATCATTCTTAACAGAGAGTACAGGAAAAAAAAAGGTTGGTTTTTTTTGTCATTGTAGAGGGCTGTGCATACCTGTTGTCATTATTTTGCAACATGATGGTGGGTTTCCTGAATCAACTTTTTTTTTTAAAACACAAACACACTAATCCTTTTGCACGCTAGTTTGCAAACACGTTCTGAGATGCTTCATAATTTCATTTAATGAAAGTTAAATTACCTTCCTGCCTTTCTGAGTGCTACTTCATTAACGGAAACTTGGAACAGGTAGGAAAAACCAGTACAATGAAAGATGCTTTCAGGGGCAAGATGCCACATGAGACAAAAAACACAGATTCAAAGGCATGTGGGTTGTGTCTTTTCAGAGAAGCTGTGGGATTTCTCAGGACCCTGCCCTGAATTCGTGGCTGTCCCCACTTGAAGGCTAGCAAGGTGTTACCATCACATCCTGTGATGAAATTTCTATTTAGAAGTGGCACCTTCTGACTTCCTTGGTCAAGACTTTTCATGCTAATAACAACATCTTCTTGTAATTTCTTGACTCCTTTAGTACTGCTTGAGCTGTGTACTTAAAGCAGGAGATGGAGTCCGCTGTATTCTTTGATACCCTCACTAGAATTGCTGTGGCTAGTTACATGTGTAAATCCAGTGACAGCAACTGAACTGCAGTCTTGCTTTAATGGGACATATTCTGAGAAAGAAAACTCTTTACTCCATGATGCATGAGAATAAATGAGCAACTTTGGCTCTTAGCTTCAGGCTGAATTTACAAGGCTTGGCACTAGGAAAGACAGTTCTTCAGTTACAAGCTGTGCATATGCAGAATAAAATCAGTGTTCTGGTCACAAACATGAAATCCCACAGCATTTATATTTACTTTTTGAAGTTCCACTGTAATTTTAAGAAAGAGTCTCAAATTCCAGCATGGACCATACTGTCTCTGATGTAACCTCCTCTGTGTCCTTTTATTTCAGGAAACTAGCATTTTGCATTGGTAGAGCTGTTATCACCTGGGTGATTTATTTATTGACTGTCTCAGCTTCCACTTAATTTTGGGACAAAGGAGGTGTTCTTAAAAATTATAGCTTACACGTAATAATGTACATGTACTTACATGTAATACATTATTATAAATGCATATATTGGATCCGGCTCTCAGATTGCAGGTACCTACGTAGCTGCTTCCTGTTGGGTTTTGTGCTAGGTTGATGTATTATCTGAAATTTAACGAGTTTGTTAGGAACCAGGCTAATGGGGATAATTCTTACCTCACTGTGATGCCTTATTAAAGCTACGAAGAGAGGTCAGCGGGAGGCATGACTTATTTCAAACAAGCCATTCCTAAAGCCATAAATTGGTAAGTCTTTAAAAGTGCAGGTTTTCAAGGTGCAATTAAGATTTTAACACTGGATTCCTCTTCAGGGCAAATTTCCCTCTTTGCAAAAGTCCCTCAGAATAGTGTCTTAATTGCTCTTAAATGCAACTTGAGTAATGAACTGGCTTTGCATGGCTTCCACAACAGAATTTGAATTTTCCTGTTTAATTACAGCTGCTTGCCCATTAATAAAAATAACATGAACAATAAAGCCATAATTGGGAACTGCCGGAAGTTCAAAAAGGACAATCCTGTTACTAGTAAAACAACTGATACTGTCAGCCACATAATGTTTCAGATGGAAGCCCTGTTCTCAGTGTTTTCATGTAAATACAAACAGTAATTCTTTCTTATCATTGCGCCCATTGTTATCTAAAATCTTTCCTATTTCCTTTAATTCATAGAACTTAAGTTATTCACAGAACTCAAGTTTTTAATGACCCTGCTCTTTTGACTGTGTTGATCCCATCATGTTGATAACGTGATTGCTAGTGATTCTCTTAAACTATTGGTGGGATTTATGTAAACTTTTTGCTAACTCTTTGGAAAAAAGTATGTTTGCGTTCTGTAGGAAAAAATCTTGATAACTTGGAAAAAGCAGACAGAAAAAACCCAACTTTTTTTGTATAGTGATAGAGAAAGTGATGGTAAGCCAGTGCTTTGATATCTTGTGGTTTTCATAGTACTGTTTCCCCACACTGACTACCCCTATTTTCAAAAACAGATTAATGCTAAATCTGTTTCACAATTTCCTTTTTCTATTGTATCTTGGTAATAAACTTCATGTCCCCCTTTGCTCAGTTAAAGCATGGTAACAGGATGTTCTGCACTTCTCAGCATGGAAGATACATAAGATTAAGTGAGAATCACCAGGAAAACCAGAAATCTGGGTGACTATGAAATGGAACATCTGAAGTAATCCTTGAGAACATCAGTATTGATACAACACAGTGAACCAAACTGAAAAGATCCCCAAGTTTGAGGAAAAGCAAAGACTGACTGCGGGGTTATCCTTTTGTACAAGGGGATTTGCACTGCTGTCTTGCAAGATGGAGTTCCCTGAGTGGAGAAATTCAGCCACGAATGATTTACAGATCAAAGTCAGTAGCAAGATAATCAAATAAAGTTACTTATGCCACTGAACCTGGGACAGACTTAAATCTGACAGTCAGCCTGTTGGATGTCAATCTGTCATGTGACAATGGTAAAATGATGCATTCGGTATTCCGGCAGAGGTGTGCTGACATAGAAAATGGCTAGTGTTACTAAAAAAAAAATTGATCTGGTGTGCTGCACAGAAGCATGCCAGTCAGAAGCTCTGAGGTTTATTTTGTCCACATACATAACCATTTTACTCTCTTCTAAATTCTATTCTTTATTAAAATTTCTATTAACTGCTTTCCAAGCCCTACCATCTTTTCATAGAATCATAGAATCATTTAGGTTGGAAAAGATGCTTAAGATCATTGAATCCAAGCATCAACTTTGCACTGCCATGTCCACCACTAAACCTGTCCCTAAGCACCACATCTACGTCTTTTAAATGCCTCCAGGGATGGTGACTCCACCACCTCCCTGGGCAGCCTGTTCCAGTGCTTGACAACACTTTTGGTGAAGAAATT
>NW_009627746.1:7618-7854 GCF_000690535.1 Cariama cristata
TGGATTGCGCATTGCCCCATCAGCCCAGCCTGTCCAGATCCCTCTGAAGAGGGATCCTTCAAGCAGAACAAGCACTTGACCAGCTTGGTGTCCTCTGCAAACTTACTAAGGGTGCATTCCATCCCCTCATCCAGATCATTGACAAAGGTATGAAATAGAACTGGCCCCAAAACTGAGTCCTGGGGAACACCACTCCTGGCCGGCCACCAACTGGATTTAAATCAATTCACAACCAG
>NW_009627746.1:8006-8482 GCF_000690535.1 Cariama cristata
AGTCAAGCAGGACCTGCCTTTCATAAACCCAGGCTGACTGGGCCTGATCACCTGGTTGTCCTGTACATGCCACATGGTGACACTCAGGATGATCTGCTCCATAACCTTCCCCAGCACCAAGGTAGGCTAACAGACCTGTAGTTCCCTGGATCCTCCTTCTGGCCCTTCTTGTAGTTGGGCGTCACATTTGCCAATCTCCAGTCAGCTGGGATCTCCCTGGCTTGCCAGGACTGCTGATAAATGATGGAAAGTGGCTTGGCAAGCACATCCACCAGCTCCCACAGTACTCTTGGGTGGATCCCATCCGGCCCCATAGACTTGTGTGTGTCTAAGTGGTGTAGCAGGTCGCTGATCATTTCCCCTTGGATTATAGAGGCTTCATTCTGCTCCCTGTCCCTGTCTTCCAGCTCAGGGGGCTGGGTACCCTGAGGACAACTGGTCTTACTTTTAAAGACTGAGGCAAAGAAGGCACTAAG
>NW_009627747.1:0-2162 GCF_000690535.1 Cariama cristata
GCCGCTTCCCAGGGCCAAAACACCGGCAGAGCGCCTCGCCAGCAGCCTCACAACCAAGTTAGCCCCATGCTCCCCCCGGGGCGCTGCCCACTCATCCTCCCAAACGGAAAACCTTCCTTACGAGGTCTCAAAGCCAGCGCTAGTCTGGTCGGGAAGAGGCCAGCGGGGATGCGGGAGGGAGCCAGGACACAGCAGCTCCCACGGGCTCGGTCCCACGGCGGAGACGGCCCCACAGTTAACGCCTCATCGCTACCGAGCTGCTGACAGCAGCACCGCTCCGCAAGCCCCACATGCCAACGCACGGGTGGCATCAGGGGCCACATGTCATCCCCCTGAGGGCATCAAAGCTGCAACCGGATAATTTGAGGCTATTAAAGACCCGAGACCCTGTTTCGCAAGAGCATCCATAGCACACGATTGCTGGAGACGGTCCTAAGTGCGTTCCTCAGCACCCCAGCTGGGTCAGAGCCTCTCCCAGCATCAGAGAGCTTCTCCCATCCCTGTCCTGAACCGCCGTCGCGCAGCTGACATTTTCCACGCCAGCAAAAGATCCCGTGGCTGCGCCGACCACCCAAAGGGCCAGGAGCGCCTCGGGATAACAACCCTGCGTGGGTGGGAGCTCAGCCTGGCCCCCCACAGCCCCCTCCGAATTTGCTCTTCTCCTCCAGAGACTTCAGCTGAGCAAACAGCTACTGCCAACAACCCCGGTGCCAACCAGGAGGCCACCACACACAACCCATCATTAACGATATCATTATGTAAAGGGCGAGAAAAGGGTGTTGCTATTCTCCGACACTGGTCTCCATCACACTGCAACGTGTGTCGATCCTCCGGACCGATCTGCGTGCCGGCATCGCCACGAAATACGCGGAGAGACAGATGCCAGCACCCCGGGAGACAACACGTTCCCGCCATCCCCGCCACGTCCTTCAGCAAGCAACTCTCATGACCGACCTGGAAGTGGAGGATGATCGTCCATATGAGCCCCAGGGTGAGCTTGGGGTTGCCGTCCGTGATGTCATCGTTGCGAATGTTCACCAGTTTCACCTGAAAGAGAAGCAACAGGGTCAAAGCTCCCCATCAGCCTCACCCACAGAGAGCAGGGGGACGTGGCCCCCACCACGCTGTCCCCACGGCCACCGCAAGCACTCCGGTGGGGAGCGGACACGCAGGACCCCAGCGCTTCCCGAAGACGCAGCGAGGTCACCCCGTGCCCCGGCTTGGGAAGCTGGGGAAGGAAGGATTTCTCACGTCTCTAGCACTCTCCATCTAGAAATGCTTTCCCAGCACTTTACGGTTTCATTTCAGCTCGCACAGAAAAGTGCCTCGTCCCCAAAGCCCTTAGCACTGGTGCATAATTTAACAGCTACAGACCACAGAGCAGGGTTGAAAAAGAGGATGGCCGAGCTTTCTTAACTCCCTCCTGAGTTCAAAACCAATCAGCCCTAACAAAGGCACAAACGCCAGCGTTGCCCTCGCTGAGGGTCCTTCCCAAAAGCCCCCGTCCCGGCAGACTCCGGCCCTGCACAGTCCCAGGGCTGCTCCCTCCCGGCTGCTTTGCTCTAGGGGCGATTTAAAGGCAAGGGCAGTCCCCAAACCGGGCGGAGATGCGGCACCGGGAGCACCAGCCCCAGTGCTTCCAGCAAATGCCAACCAGAGCGGTGCTGCCCGGCTGCTGCTCTGGCTCTCCCTGCAGCCCCCTTCCCCGGAGCTGCCACACGCTTCGGGCTCTTCTCCCTCAGTGGGCTCCCCACGGGGGAGTCCCCGCTCCCCAACACTCAACGGGACCCCACAATCAGTCTCTTAGCCCGAGTGTCTGGGGTAAGATGTCCCAGCAAGGCTGCTGCCACCAGGCCATCATGCTTCAAAGGAAAAAGCTGTTTCACCCAAGCAGAGAAAAAAGCTCCCAAGAGCCCCCGGCAAAACATCTCTATCAAGGGGCTGGGGAGGAGGGCGGTGGGGGCTGGAAGCGGCTCACCCTCCCCGGAGTGGGGCACGTGCTCAAATTTATTCAGTGCCCTCAGGCTGGCAGAGAGAAAAGTCTCTGCTTCAGCATAAACTGGTACAATTTATCATCGTTTCAGCGTATCTGGGGAGCATCGTGGTGGGGAGACCCGACCCAACAGGCGCAGCAGGACACCCGGCCCAGGGGCTGCAGAGCC
>NW_009627747.1:2953-4073 GCF_000690535.1 Cariama cristata
CGCATCCCCCGGAGAGCCGCCTGCGGCAGCCCCCCACGCTCAGCGTGCTGGTGTGACCCTCCCCGTGCACTCCACACACCCTGCTCTGTCTTCTTGCTTTGGAGGCAAATAGTCATGGCTACGCACGACCCTGCTGAAAAAGGGCAAAAAAGGCCACGGTGGGGCACGGAGGTGGGAAGACCCCGAGATCTCGATCTCCTCTGAGACCCCAAGGGTCTGCGTCCAGGCTCCGAGCCGTGCGCTGCACGGCTGCCGGCAGCAGGCAGGATTGGCTCAAGCCTGTGAAATCCCCGGGCAGCATCTCACCCACCCCATGGTCAGCCAGACAAGCTGGGAAGAGGGCTCAGCAAAGGGAGATTTACTCAAGGGGGTACAGAGCCCAACCCATCCAGGTGGAAGCAGAGGCAGGACATGGGGATCCAGGCAGGGGTCGAAAAAAAAACTGCCCAGTGATGGCAGATAAACCCCAACCTTGCCATCAGCGCCGGCAGACCCAGTTCGGCCCCTCCCGCCTGCGGGCAGGGGCTGCTGCCCCCGGTACCAGCTCTGAACCCTTGGGGAGGGGAGAAATGAGATGCCCTGGGCTGTGCTCATCGCCACTGCTGCGGGCGGGGGATTTTCTGAGGTACCCGGTGGCTGAGCTGTGGCCAAGGGAAGGGTATGGGATGCTGGGTCTGCTCTGAATCAGTAGGAGGGGGAGGATCGGCACCCAAATCCTGACCCCAGCCTCAATACGAGGTGTCACCAGGATGCTCTGAATTGCTAGGACACCCCAAGTCCTCTGAGTCCCCTTCCTTCCCCAGCCTGACGGGGAAGGGCTGTCCCTGCGAGGGGAACATCTCCAGGGCTGCAGGGGACCCGAGCCCGGCGGGAAGGTGCTACAGCTCCCACCCAGGTGGGAGGTGACACCGTGCACAAGGGAATCGTCACCCGGAGCACGGGGGCTGGAAAACACACCTTCTCTTACACCTGGGCAAGGTTTTGGGGTCCGGCCCCTTCAGGGTAACCCAGGGGCCGTGCTCGCTCCCACCTTCACTCACATGCACGGGGTTGCCGGTCACGCCCCGGACCCCACGGTGGCACCAGCCCCCCCAAGACGGTGCCTGTGCCCGGGGCCTGG
>NW_009627747.1:4114-5473 GCF_000690535.1 Cariama cristata
GAGGGGGGGGCCCAGCCGGGAGCAGCGTGCAGGACCCATCCCTGTTCCCTCCTGCCCCGTGGGGGGGACACATGCTGTCACACCAGGTGGGTGCTGTGCCCTGACTGCGGGCCGACACTGCAACGCACGCACAGATAATCCAGTTAAGGTGAGCACAGCCCGGTAACGAGGACCACAGCATCGGGTGCATCTCCGCTCTTACAGCTTCCCCTTCACAGACCCTCGCTCGGGGCGACCACCCTGGGCGAGTTGGGTGGGTTTGATCAAAAACCCCGGCTAAAACCAAAGAGAGGGGAAGGTCGGAGCCCCCAGCGACGCTGGGCTGCACTGGACTATCTGACGGCACTCCAGTGTCTGCCAGGGATACGCTGCGGCCGGGGCAGGCTCAACCTACTTCATCATCATCATCTTCCTCCTCACGCTCTTCGCTGCTTGCACGGCACCAGGCCGGCGCTCTCACCAGGCGAAGGCTCCTCTGAGCTGGCGGCTCTATTTGCTAACGAGGACAGGAGGGACAGCGGCGACGGGAGGGTGACACAACAGGGAGACAGAATGGAAACCAAAATGCAACACCCAGGTGAAAGGAAAAACAAAAGAGTGGGGAACGAAGGCGACGGGATCTCCAGCACAGAAATTCCCCCCTGGCTTTGAAAGCCAAAGTTGAAGAGAAGAAAACTGTCTGGATCACAAGTAGCTCCATCCAAGTTTTCAGCCCCCACAAAAACTGCTTTGGCATCTCTGGAGGGTAAGACAGGGAGTTAAGGAGATCTTTGCCCAGATCCTATTTTAGGGGAAAACTAAAATAATTCCCACTGTGCTACTCTGTTGCAGCAATCGGGATCTTCCCAGAGCTGAGTAAATGTGTCAGTCTGAGAAGGAGGAGGAGGAGGGAGGAAGGAGGAGGGGGACCCTGCGATGCTCGAGACGCAGGAAAAGGAAGAGGTTTGCGCGTCGCCGGCTGCTACAAACCCAGCTCGTGCAGGAGCCGAGCATGGGGCAGGGATGCCACATCTGAGCTAAACTGTGGGGCACGCTCTCACAGAAACAGTTTTAGGCAAAGCCACTATTATCTGTTATTTTAAATATTGAGTCAAATCTAGAAGATGAAGGCGTATAAGCCTTCACAAAAAGAGGGCTCTACCCAGGGCGCCATAAGGCAGCGGCTTTAATCCCATGCTTTGGTGGTATCCAAGAGACCAGGCTGAGGAACACAGGTTTGAGTGAAAATAAATAAAATAATAATAAATAAGAAGAGTAGTAATAATAAAAGAAACAGCGACAGACATTTGAAAACAAAACTATGGCATCAGAAATGACAGCTGATGGCTGGGAGCGGGGGGGGGGGCCGGGGGGGGGGGG
>NW_009627747.1:5504-6287 GCF_000690535.1 Cariama cristata
TGCCCAGCCCTGGGGACTCACCAGCTTCACTCCCGACAGCACCTCCAGGAGGGAGATGAGGTTGTGGCCATCTCGCAAGTCTTCGTAGAGGTCGTTGATGTGCTTGCGCACCTGCGGAGAGTCGGGGAGGAACAGCCATCACATTTCCCTCGCCTGCCCGCTGTTTGCAAGAGCGCGGGAGGAAGGCAGTGGTGCCCGCAAGCAGACATCTCCCTCCAAGCTGCGTCCCATTTAAAATGCTTTTTCCAGAATTATCGCTAAGGAAAGCAGCCTCCCGTTTCCCAAATGACCTGGCAGAAGTTTAGCACGAAATCAAACTGTTAAACCATCCGTACTCCAGGCAATCCAGTAATATCGCAGGCAGACCTCGGCAGAAAGGGTAGCTCGGTCCTGGAGCGGCGGTTTAATTGCTCGTGGTACCAAAACCCGGCACGGTGCGTCCAGCTGGGAGCAGAGGAGGTTTCTGCGGGGCAGCGCGGCTGAAAAAACCCCCCGCCAGCCTCTGTACCTGCTCTTCCCCAGACACCCAAGCCTTGGCCTGGGGTTTTCCTCGGCCGGGAAGCCCCAGATGTTTTTCCCACAGCAGCCTCAAGCAGATGGCAACGAGATTTTTCTTTTTCCCCTCCTTTCTAAGGTTTAGAACGTAGCCACCAACTTGACACAGAGGTTTGCAAAGCCGGCAGGAAAATACGGCTATGGCACCTAATGCCCAGATGACTTTTTTTTTTCCTTCCTATTTTTTTGGTGGCAAACGGGGAATTAATTAAAAACCAGCTGGCATTA
>NW_009627748.1:0-835 GCF_000690535.1 Cariama cristata
CAGCCGGTGCCGTCGGTGGCCGGCACACACCTGGCTCATCCTGTTCCCCCCAGCTGGCGCCGGCACCGGCACCAGGGTCTCTGCTGCGTCTGGCTCCCTGCGAAAAGGCGGCACAGGGGAACTGAGTCACGAGCCGCATCCTGCGGCAAAACCCCCCCGGGAGCAGCAGAAACCACAGGCGAGGGTGGAAGTGCCGGCATTGCGAAGATCCACCGAGCCGCCCTGGTCAGAGCGAGGGCTACTCAAACTGTCCGCCGCGTGTTGCCCCACCGCCTCCTTCCCCGGGCTCCCGCCGCCTCCCGCTCCATCTCCCCCCAACAGCCCCTTCGTTTTTTATCCCACGGGGTCATGGGGAAATTCCCCTTCCCCGGGGCCGGGTTTTGCCCCAGACCCCCTCGGCCGGCCAGCACCGCCGCACGGCTACCGGTCGCTCCCAGCCGCTTCTGCTGGCGTCCGCACCCCCTCCGAGGGGTTTCAGTTGGGTTTTTTTCCTTCTCCGGATGCTGCTGCAAATCCCGAAGGATGGAACAGGGCAACGGGACTCGCCATTGCCCCGCAGCCAGGCTGGGGGGATGCTCCGGGTACCGGGAGGGTGCGCGAGCTCCAGCTCCAGCGTGAGAAAAGAGGGAGGAAGGTTGGGGACAGGGACGGGGACGCGGGGGCTGGTTTGACCCCTTACAGAAGCACCCGGGATGTTTTTCCCGTGGGATGCCAGGAACGGCTCTGGGTTAAGGTTTGCTCTCGGTTAACGCCAACGATCCGTGTGACGTTGTTGCACGTACGGTGAAGTTTTGGGTGAAGCCCTGACCGCTTTGTGTTCCTTGGCGAATATCCC
>NW_009627749.1:0-762 GCF_000690535.1 Cariama cristata
TTTGAGCCTTCCACCGCCCTGTCCCTCCCCTCCTGCTGCCCTCGGAGCTCCCGGTTGAAAAAAGGAGGAGGAAAAGGGGTGCAGGAGGAGATGGGGGAGCTGGTGATGTCCATGGGTGGCTCTCGAGGGGGACCCAACCCTTCCCCACCCCTGGAGACCGCTGAGGATGAGCAGCCCCCTCCTCATCCTCACTCCCGCAGGCTGGGTCTCATTTTTCGCTGCCTTTATTAAGACTGCGGATAGCTGCTTTTTTTTTTTTTCTTTTTCTTTCTCCTCTTCAAAAATCGATGCGGTTGACAGGAGCGGGTTTGCAGCAGCAGCAGGGAGGCAAGGGGGAGGATGAGGATGGTGTTTTGGGATATCCCGATCCCCCGTCAGGTGCAGGGACGAACGGATCCGGGGCTTTAACGGCAGGAGCGGGCTGGGGCGCTGGTGGCACTGGGGTTTGGGGTTTTTTAATCTCGCTTTGGGGTTTCTTTCTAATTCTTGAATTTGTTTAATATCGATGGTGTCTGCAGGAGAAAATCTCGCCTCTAAGGGCGATGCTGGGCGGCTGCGCTTCGCCCCCTTCCCTCCGTGTTCTGCAGCACAAAAACATCAGTGGCCACTTGTCCCCTGGCCTCGGGGCCACCCCCAGGGACCGTGTGTGTCCCCCCCGGCCCCAATCCCAAATCCCTGCTTTGAAGATCCCGGCTTGGCTGCCAGAAAAGGGTCCCTGGTCCCCAAGGGATTTCTCCCCCTCCCAAAAATCAGGGTGAAACT
>NW_009627749.1:1213-1573 GCF_000690535.1 Cariama cristata
TATTCCCGGCGCTCTTCCCAGCCCAATTCCCAGAGGGGTTTAGCCCCAATTCCCAGAGGGTTCCCCCTCATTCCTCCAGCTTAGCCAGGCCCAGGGAACCGGTGCGTGGCTGGAAGCGGGTGGAAATCCTGTAAAGGTTTCCATCCCCCTTTATCTTTAATCTGCCCTGGCTCTGGAGCATCCCCGGGGCTACCTCTCGTGTCCCAATTCCCAGAGGGTTCCCCCTCATTCCTCCAGCTTAGCCAGGCCCAGGGAACCGGTGCGTGGCTGGAAGCGGGTGGAAATCCTGTAAAGGTTTCCATCCCCCTTTATCTTTAATCTGCCCTGGCTCTGGAGCATCCCCGGGGCTACCTC
The DNA here is from genome assembly GCF_000690535.1 of Cariama cristata. NCBI lineage: Eukaryota > Metazoa > Chordata > Aves > Cariamiformes > Cariamidae > Cariama > Cariama cristata. Next base: position 1,568 of record NW_009627749.1, read on the forward strand.
TCGTGT
>NW_009627750.1:0-522 GCF_000690535.1 Cariama cristata
TGGAAGAAATGAACAAAGTGATATGGAAGCGTGATCCCACAGTAATAGCGGCACATGCTCTGCTTGCGGTGAGGTTTGCCAGCTGCCTTGCCATCATTAGGAGCACAAAGTTTCCTAAGTGTTAGAAAGAAAAAGAGCATCAGGAGACTAGTAAAAAGAGACAGTATCTTGGCTCTGGGGAGTGGGAGCAAGGCAGGAATACCTAAAATGTGAGATGTGAAAGGCAGGGGTCCTAGGTGTTAACTGAAACATCAAGCCTTGTCCTCCTGTATTTGAGTCTCTTCATGTACCTTTCTCTAGGCGCAGACAGCGAACTTGGTGCTGGAAGATGGGACGAAGATGAAGGGCTATTCTTTTGGCTATCCATCCTCCACAGCAGGGGAAGTCGTATTCAACACTGGTCTTTCTGGGTAAGACAAAAGCAAATGAGAGATAAGCACCAAAACTTCTCTGGGACCTTGTTAAAGTGTGAAAGCTGCTTTTTGCAAGCTCGTAGGGTCCTGATCCAAGCATGTAGTGTTC
>NW_009627751.1:0-1026 GCF_000690535.1 Cariama cristata
AAAGCCCCCCCGTTACCCCCCCCTCTCCTCGCAGACGGCCGACCAGCAGTACATGGAGGGCTTCAACGACGAGCTGGAAGCCTTCAAAGAACGGGTGCGAGGCCGAGCCAAGGTTCGCATCGAGAAGGCGATGAAGGAATACGAGGAAGAGGAGCGGCAGAAACGCCCGGGCCCCGGGGGGCTCGACCCCGTGGAGGTCTAAGCGAGTCCCTGCCCCCCGTGAGTGTCACCCCGTGCTTTTTTTTTAATTTTGGGGATAAAAGGGGGAAAGTTGGGTTACGGTTTAATACCCGGGGGGGTTTTCCTCATGTTCTCCTTTCGCTTCTGTTCGGCCTCACAGGAGCTGCCAGGAGCTGCAGAAGTGTTTTGACGTAAAAGACGTTCAGATGTTGCAGGACACGATCAGCAAAATGGATCCCACCGTGAGTATTTCCACTCCCACCACCCCAGGGGGGGCTTCTGGGGGTGCCCAGGGGGGTTCCCTCAACCTAACAGAGCAGCAGGGTACGCCCCCCCGAGCCTTCTTCCTCCTCCTCCTCATCTCTTTCAGGAGGCCAAATACCACATGCAGCGATGCATCGATTCGGGGCTCTGGGTCCCCAACGCCAAAACAGGGGAGGGGGCCGAGAAAGGAGGCGGCGAAGCCCTTTACGAAGAAATTAAGAAGGAAAACGGCGACGAAAAGAAAGGAAATCCGTGAGCTGGGGGGCAATTAGGAAAAAAAAAAAGTGTAATACATTAAAAAAAAAAAAAAGCTGTAAAGTATAAAAAAAGGTGTAGAGCATAAAAAAAAAAGCCATAAAGTGTAAAAAAAAAGGCCGTAAAACATAAAAAAGTAAAGTATAAAGAAAGGGCATAAAGCATCAAACCCAAAAAGCCCTAAAGCATAAAAAAGAGGCGTAAAACGTACAAAAAGGGCATAAACCGTAAAAACAAGACGAAAAGCGTAAAACCGAGGCCTAAAGGGGTCCCTCGCCCCCCTCCTCGTGCTTTACGACGCCATAGAGACTTTTGGTGACCCGTCGG
>NW_009627752.1:0-9660 GCF_000690535.1 Cariama cristata
GGGGATGCCGCCGTCTATTCTCCCCCCTCGCTGCCTGCCGACAGCCCGGCCTCCTCCCTGGGCTCGGGCACGGGGCAGAGGCGCTCCCCGCTCTCTGACTACATGAACATCGACTTTGGGTCGCAGTCGCCCTCCCAGTCGGGCACGGTCTCGGTGGGTTCCCTGGAAGCGCTCTCGCCAGGCTCTTCCTCCAGCACCAGCCAGCCCGACGGGCGCTACCTGAAGACGGCTGTGGGGGTGGCTTGTTCGTCCAGCCTGTCTGATGGGGGGGATTACACCGAGATGACCTTCGGCATGGCCACCACCCCGCCCCAACCCATCATTCAGAAGCCAGAAAGTGCCCGGGTCGCCAGCCCCACGGCGGGGGTGAAGAGGCTCACCCTCTCTGGGGTGGAGGCTTTCATCCTCTCCAGCCCTCCCCCGGACCCGAACCGGGGGGCCAAGGTCATCCGGGCGGATCCCCAGGGGCGCAGGAGGCACAGCTCGGAGACTTTCTCCTCCACCACCACTGTGACCCCTGTGTCCCCCTCCTTCGCACACAACCCTAAACGGCACAACTCGGCCTCGGTGGAGAACGTGTCCCTCAGGAAAAGCGAAGGCCTGGAGGAGGAGCAGGGGAGCAGCCCCATGTGCCGGGAGACCTCAGCTGGCTTCCAGAATGGCCTCAACTACATCGCCATCGACGTGGTGGATGGGACCCTGGCGAACTGTGACAGAGCCAGGTCGAAAGCCAGGCACGTCCTGAACGGGGGCATCAATGGAGTGGAGATGAGCGCCTACGCCAGCATAGACTTTCTGTCTCACAACCTGAAAGAAGCGAGCGCTGTGAAAGGTGAGTAGCTGTGTCTGAGAGTGCCTGCCACGCGTGTTTGTGCTTGGTGTTCGTTTCTCAGCGCGGGGTTGTGTTTTGTCGGGTGAAGCACTATCCCTCCTCGCTTTCTTAAAAACCTCTTTACCCCCAGCGTGTCCTGTAATAAACAGTCTTGGAGGAGCTCGCTGGCTCTCTGTATGAGAAGAGGTTTGATTTGGGGATATTTCTTCACGTTTGAATTCTGCTGTGCTATTATTATGAGTGTATACTTCTGGGTACCCCAGTAGAAGCTAATGTTTACACAGTTACTATGTTTGGGCTGTACTTCAGAGTTTTCTTATGTAAGATTTTGGAAAGTATTTGGAAAATGTGACCAAAATAGTTGATGTTAATGCAGCTTCTAAACACAATTTAAAAATGTAAAATGTTTGAGTTAAAAAACAGGATTGTTGGACTGAAGACATCAGATTACCAAAAAAAAAAAAAAATCCTCGGCTCTCTGGCTGGGAAGGTCAGTCGTACCAAGATGAGAAGGATAAATTTAATATTTTGGTTTTGATATATCTTATCTCTTGCAAAATTTTAAAAGTAAATCATGGTGAGCACAGAATGTGAATTTAAAAAAAAAATAAAATTCTTCCCAGAAGTGGCTATATGCAGGAGCTGTTGCAGGTTGTATCGCCCGTCCCGGCGGTGGTGGGTAACTCTGTTCCAGCTGGCGGCTCGGTCCCAGCGGGGATGCCCAGTTGGTTGGGTTGTTTTTATAGGGGTTGAAAATGCTGGGTGTGCAAAGAGAAAGCAAGGGTGAGGGAGAATTTGAGTTTTAATGATGTAGCTGTTCCTTTGTTGAGGTGCTGGTTAGGCTGCTAAAAAGAAACAAAGAAATGCGCACACACACACACCCCACCGCCCCCCGCCCCCAAAATAGCAGTGCCCCCCCTCTCAGCGAGTGTGGATTTGTACATAGCTGGGGGCTGGCTGGGGAGGGCACAGAACAGCCCCTCTGTCAAGGATTAAAAGTTAATGATGGGACACTGTAGGGATTCTTTTGCTCTTGAGTTTATGCAAGACATGGCGTAAACCCATATGCCTATATGGCTGTAATGTATGTTTATGGGTGTAGCTAGATGAAGTGACGTACCCTGTAAAAGTAGTTGCTTGGAGGTGAGTAGGTATTGCTTCTGTATGCACCCCGCTGATAGGGGTCACCCATAATAAACAAACAGCGACAGTTTGTAAGAGCCACTTGCAGTTTTTTCCTTCTGTTTTCTTAGCAGCTAGTTGATTTTGAAGAAGAAAATATTTTCTCTTTCGATAGGAAGGACAGGAAGACGGAAAAGATGAGAGCTCTGCTGTTTGCAGAGTGAGCTTGGAACCTAATTAAGATGGGGGGGATTATTGAATGAAATGTCAGAGTTGGAAAGGACGAACGCTTACTCTGAGTGACTGGAAGGGTTGAGGGCAGTGCATTATTTGTCTGTTGCTCTTGGTTTTGCTGGGGTCGTTTTCAGGATCGCTGTGTGGCTTGACCTAGACTGATGCGGATGCTGCGGTTACCGCACTCCCTGTCCAGCCTTGGGATTGTGGTCCTGGGCACCGACAAGCTGTCGCGCCCCTTCCTTCGTAAACTGTTTTTTCACAGAAACGAGGAGTTTTTCTTGGGCCACCTACAGCCCCAACTGCACGCCAAGCCCCGTGTTGGGAAAGGGCTATTTCCACAACATTTCCCAAACTGCTGACCCTAACAGGGGGCGGGGGGGAGCGGTCGCCGTCTCCCGAGCAAAGCCGGAATAGGTGGGAGCATGGTCGCCATCCAGGCGAAAAGCAGGAACGAAAGAGCTGGTCGGACAGATGAGCGGGGGGAACCGGCTGCTCTGCTGCCCACCCAGTAAACAAAAGGATAATGCAGTACGCGTAGCCGCGTTTATTTGGTACACGGCGTACAGAGGAGAGGGTTCAGCTCTGCTGTGTATTTGTCAAAGTGTGGTTATAGGTTTGCCTTATTTTAATATTTAATCTGCATGCATATTTATTTTTCTCTTTCCCGTAAGCTTTTAAGTGCAGACCACGTGGCGAAGTGGTGCGGGGAAGCTTGTTGAGATTCCCTCTCTCTGTAGGAGGCAAGGCTGTCTTCTCCACCGCCCTGCGTCCCCGAGGAGCGTGCACGCCTGCCGGGCCCACCCCGGGTGATGGGGCTCGGGGATTTGTGTAGCCTGGGCCGAGGCGGTAAGGGAAAATCTCACGTGAGCATCACGGGTCAGCAGCGCGTGGGGCTGGGTACCAGAAACGGGGCTTCGGGTTAATTGCTCTTACGGCAGGCAAACTGGAAAAGTCATGGCATGGGGAAGGAGAGGTACATCACAGAGGACTTTATCGGTGTAAGTCGATAAAGTCGTTAACTTTTGCAAATTTCCTAGTTTCTCTTTTGGTTTTCATTGGGATTTCGCACCGAAGTTTGTTTACGGAAGGACTTCTGCCACTGTTTGGAAAGATCTCCAAGGATTGTGGTGGTGTGTTTGAATTTCAAACATTGTGATTTGGGAGACTACTAAGAATGTCATGTTTTACAGAGAAACACATATGCAATTTAAAGAAAAACTGTATTTTGAGCATAAGCAAGATTATTTTAACACAGTAGTAATTCAAATAGATTGGAGAGTATCTAAGTTTGTAAAAATTAACTGTTTGCAGGAGAGATAGCTTACATATAATTAGCATTGTTTACTTAGTTGTTTGCACTTTTTAAAAATTTTGTTTGTAACTGTACTAGCAAAGTGAGAAACTTTATTTCTTCAAAACTTCTTCAAAAACCAAGAGAGGTTTCTAGCAACTTTAAAACAATGGCGAATCACGTATATTTAATGTTTCGAACAGGAGGATCTCGGAGATACAGAGTATACAAACAAACTCCTTCTAATTACCTTCTCAGTAAATTAATATTTCATTTTGTGTAAAATACATGTAAAAAACCAGTTTGAATTCTTCCTGAAGGTGTGTAGCAGTAGATGTTCTGAGGGAAATTGTATCGCTTTAAGGTGGCTGGTTTTCACGCGTAGCGCGTCCCTCTGCTCTCAGTAACGTGCCTCTGCTGTAGGGAGTGCTGTGCTTTTGGAAATCTCTGCCCATCTTACCCTGTCGTGGCAAGAGCAAGCGAGTGCCTCCACAACTGCTGTCAAAACAGAGAAATCAAAAGGTTGCTTGAAATCATCGGTTCGTTTAGCTTTACTGTGTTCTGAAAGTGTGCAAATATTTAAGAATTGAAGAAACACTTGCCTTCATCTGATGTGTAAATAAAATAATACTGTTACTGGCTGGTTAAAACTTGTTATTTGCTGATAATTATCCTTTGTTCTTAAATTATGACTGCTTTTTTGCTTAAAACATATGAAGTGTGTATGGTTTTCATTATTTATGGAGGCATTTACACTAATTTTTCTCATATAGTGTAAATTATTTATTCCGGTATATTTATGACAGATTATACCCAATAATGATGTGACTTTTTATGGTGAATCTTAGTTCTGTTGAAGTCAAATGGGAGTTTTGTCTCTGTTTCGGTGGGGTTAAGATTTTACCCTTTGTGTGTAATCCTGAAATTCTTAAGTAAAACTCCCATTAAATTTAGTGGGTATGTAATAGGGAGTTTTGCTTAATTGAAAACACAAGACTTGGGTGGGTTATCTTTAATTTTGTTTTCTTTTCCATTAACAAAATGCTCTGTAACTTGTAAATATTTCTCATAGTTGGTCTAGGTTTCTGAAATTGAACAGATATTATGTGTAATGGTGCAAAAAAACCCCGAGGGTTCTTTTCCTGTTGTGCTCATTTCTTTTGTCTTGATTTATTTAAAGAAGCTATCATCTGTATTGCATCTACTTAAGATCGTAATAAGGTGATTTTTGATAATAATGACACCCCCCCACCTTGTCAATTAGCTCTTCCTTTTGTGAGGGTTTCATGATTGCACCTAAACAATAAAAAGCCTATCTTAAGAAATCTCTTCCTGTGTCTGTTAATGGCATTTTAGATTATTGTTTCCTGGGATTTCTTGGCCCAATGAATTATATTACTAGTTGTTGTTTTTTTTTTTCCCCTTCTAGTATGCCAACTGCCATAAAGTTTTGGTTCTCAGGGCAGCAGTAGAATTGTTAGAGAGACAATTAAACAAACTTGTAGTCATTTTAAAATTACTTGTTAAAAGTATTAAAAGAACTATATGCTGTGTTACAAATCTATACATATTTTAAAGTATTTTTGAATAAATCAGTTGTAGTAGTTTCTTTTACTGGTAAGTTCTGTGAAGACGTCAAAATTAACAGCAGAAGGAACTGAGCTTCTTTTAATACCTTACATAGTTCGAATATTTATTTATTTTTTTTTACCCTCTTACACTTAGAATTACAAATTTGAGCTTTTCTTTTACAGCCTCTAGAAATTCACGTGTGTCTCAGGCTGCATTTTGCAGCTGACCAAACCAAAATGGTTAGTGCTGAACCTAGCAGTGCCACTCGTGAAACACGAAATGTAAACTGAAGTTGTCTAAGATTAAATGAAGCCTTTGGCATTTTAAATTACGTGGATTATACGGATGTCAGCTTTTTAAAAGCAGATAGAATATTAAAACACGTAACATCTATTAGACTTTTATTTTGCTTTATACTTTAAATTATGCTTAGCTATACTGCTCGTAGAAAGACTGTCATGGTTACTTTGAGTCATTTAAGATAAATTGTTATAGACCAAGTTGAATGGTGGGTTTGTTCTAAAATGAACCAGTACAGTCATTGCTCAAGGCAGAGGAAATGCTTAGGTTGATGATTGCTTCTGATTACTTGATTTCTTTCAAGATAGCTACAGAGACTAAAGTTTGCTTGTAAGTAAAATGGGTAAAGGAATGTTTGAACAGAGAGAGTATTAGGACATGTTTTATATGGTGGTTTGGTTTTTTTATTTTTAAGAAGGAGAGAATAACACGGGTTTCTTTACACTTGATTTACTATTATTTTTAAATAACGTTAATTACACTGGAATGCTGAAGTGGTTTAAAAGTTGAAAAACAGCAAGCATCCACAGAAAAATTAAGCTATAGTTACTGTGTGTAATGTAACTTTCCTTCCTGTTCAGCAGTTAAATGGCAACGTAGGTACATCCGGGTATTTTCTGTTTATATCGGATTTTCTCTAAAGCACCATTAATATGCTTCTTTTTCAAGTAATAAACACATAAAGAAATGGCGGTATCAGTTGGGTTTTTTTTCCCCGGTTTGTTGAGGTGTGGTATGCTTTTGTACTGGTTATCCGTGTGTTTTCTCTTTGTGTGCAGGTGTGTTGTGTATTAGTTGTGATGTGCTTCAGCAGTCTGTGACGTTCTAACGTTATGTTGGTGCAGTGTGTGTAACAGCAATTTAAAGCGAGTATAGCGACTGACTTGATAAATTAGGCTGTGTAATTGTGAGGGTTGCACAACTCTTTGGTTTTTTTTGTTGTAGTTTCTTACAGTGTTAGCTTTGAAGCAGTCTGTGTATACGTGGAAATCGCTAGCATCCCTTGAGTTTTTAGAAGACGGTGTAGTGACCCCAAAGTCCAGATATGTTTTGTTTGTGTGTCTGCTGTCTGGCATGTAGGTATTTTAAAAAATTTTGTGTGCATGTATGTAGGGAGTCAAGAGTGGTAGCCTTGAAAAACCAAACTGAGTAGTCCCCTTGCTGCCGGTTGTTGTAAAGGCTGGTTTTCTTCTTGCAGCCTTTCCAAGGGAGAACTTCTCTTGGTGTGTTGGTTTATTTTTACGCCTGCGTTTGTCTCGACTGCCTTTGGCTGTCCAGCGTGTGGGCGGCTTGGGCTGGGCGGTCCGCCGGGCGCTGGAGCTCCCGCAGCAGTGACAGTGACAGAGCCAGGCAGGCCGGCTGCTCCTGCCTGTTCTGAACGCCAGTCAGTTTTCCCCTGCGTCTCTCTCAGCTGTAGAAGAAACCAGGATTACTGGTTTAGATGGTATTTGCAGTTTCCACGCTAATTTTGGTAGAATGAATCCCTTGGTTGTAGGGTTGTAAGTGTTTGTATTTAAAGCAAGCTTTTAAGGCCGAGGTATTACAAGCCTGATCCAAACCACAGAGAAATCCATGTAAAGACTGCTTACATCGTTACAGAGGCTACCCTAAAAAATGCACTTCGTGGGGTGTTAGAGAGGTAATACGTCCAGGGACATGGAGGCTCTCTCAAGGACGGCAGGAGTGTGTCACCTCCTCTGGGTCGGCGGGGCTTCCCGAGGTGCCCAAGGGATGAGAGGGACGGGGCGGGCGCGTGTGCCCCTGGAGCTGCGCGATCGCTCACTGACCCGGGTGCAAAAACGGGCCGCCGAACTAGCATTCTTTAGGAAAGATCACGGAATCAATCGTTTAGGTCAGAAGAGACCTCTAAGGTAGACGTTCAAGGTGATCATGAGGCAATCCCTTTGGAAATTGATTTGAAAGACCAAAGACAATACTTGGAGTTCTGTTACCGTCCAGGTTTTTTTTACTTCCGAAAACTTATTTCAAAACGGATGTTCTCAATTTATTATCAGTGGTGGTGGCCCAAAATCGTGTACAGGTGCATCAAAATTAGTAATGAAAAAAGTCCAGCTCTTGCACGCAGTGAAGGGCAATACACTTTGGAAAGAGGTACATTACAAGTTAAACAGTGGGAAAATACTTTCCAAAATAAACATCTTTGATACTAGGGTGTTTTTTTGTTTGTTTTCAAATCCAGATTTGCCTGTCTCAGTTAAATAAAAGTTATTTTAGAGCGTGTTTTTTTAATCTTGGTAAATCAATCACAGAAATCGTTAAGAGGAAAAAACCCAACCCAAGCCCCAGACCTAGGCCCCCACCTCTGATGGCAACGTCTATGTTGCAGAAGAGTAGTGCGGTAGCTTGGTTCCGTAGACGAATGATCTGGTGTTTTGTTTACACGATTTGTGGATCTCTCCAGCATTCTGGAGGAGAACGCTTCCTTCCTGGCAGATGGCAGCCCCAGGGCCGTGCACCTGCCGTTACAAGCACGACGCACCCGTAATCTACCCCAGCCCTCCCTGTTGACAAGAGGCTAATGATGGGAAACTGTCTGCCTGGCAGCCGAAACAGAATAGGAACATATTTGTCCTTCAGCGAGGGTCTGAGCGATCTTAGGAAGGATAGTCAGGGCAGTATGCTGGAGAATTATAATGGAGTTTAATTTGGACCTCTTTGGTAGTGTTTGTAGTGCCAGCCACTACTAAGATAATGGTGCTGTGGAAAGCGAACAATGCCTCAAAGAAGGGATTTTCGGTTTCTCCAGCAGAGTGATAGCCGGCTTTATATTAATAGCTCTGTGTCGATGGGAGGAAGGCGTGCGTGGTTTAGCTGGCCGTGCCACGGTCTCTGCAGCAGCCTCTGCCCTCGCTGGAAGCGGCGGTCGGACGTACTTGTGCAGGGCTCTGTCTTGCGCTGGTACGCGGGGCTGAAGCCGTGTTAGAAGGTCAGGATGTCTCTTTAATTGTTTATGGGTGGTGTGTTTGGTACTTGCATAATGCATTCCCATTTCAGTCATGATTTGTAGTATATGTTTTTATTATGTCCTTAGACCAGGATCTCTTATTTTATCTTTTGTTCATTTCTCTTACATGTTTATATGTGCTTGCTTTTCTTCTTTGAAATGAGTGTGGGTGACATTTCCAGGGGACGCTACCCAAGGCGAGGGTGTCTTTGAAGTAGGCCAGGATGTTCTTTGCTAAATTTAAAAACTACCCAAATATTACCCAGAGTTTGTAGAGTATTAAGCAGGATTACATGACGCACGGATTAGACATTGTTGAGCAGCTTGTTTTTGTTTGAAGGGGTCAGAAATGGAGGCACTGGGGCTTTAGTGTGATGCCAAAATAGCAAATTTGCTGATACCAGAAACAGCAGAAGTTTCTTAGAAACAGCAGAGCATGATGGAGAGTTTTCCAAGCTTTTCTAAGTGATGCTTTAGTAAAATTTGATACGTGCTGTGTTGATGAGTGTAAGATATGAAACTCGTCGTTCCTTTGGGTCTCAATTTCCAAATCTGTTTCACAGATACTTTAAAGTAGACTTAAGAACAACGCTGTACGTGCAACTTGGGGCAGAGGACTTTGCTTCTCTTTAGTCAAAGACAAATCAATAAATCATTCTAGTAACAGTGGGAAAATATGTCAGTGAAATAAGATCCAAGCAGTTTTAGATTTGCCTCTTGCGTGCTGTCCTCCTAGGCAGTATATTATTTAAAAAGAGTGTTTGAGACAGTCCTGATGTCCGGTTTAACCCCTCGTTAAATTGGCCAGCATTCTCAAACTAATGTATGGAATGAGAGTTTGGAAGATTTTTTTTTTTTTTTTTTTTTTTTTTTTACCAGGTGTTGTTTGTGAGGTGGTGTTTTGGATCTAGGCTTTTGCTCACCAGCAGTCACAAGATTGATTGAACAAGACATCTGACAATCTTTTGGGGGAGAGTTAGGCTTAACTGTTACATAGGAGACAGTAGTGTTGAACTGTTGCTCAAGAACAAGAAAACAATAATGATGCTGGCTTAGTTTGCCTTCACTGATGGAGGTAACTGGGGCTATAGAAAGTTATTTGCAATAACTGGTAATGCAACATTTTAGCATTATTTAAAAGAGCTAAGAATAGAATTGAAAGTGGGTGCAAACCTTATTGGTTTTCTGGTTAATACAAAACCCCTTTATATCACCAAGTTGACTGCTTCAATTACCGTGGTCTCTCCAGTGCTTGAATTATTGAGAAGTTATGGTATGAATTTCTTTGGTAGTCTTTTTACTGGTTTCTCTGATACTGATTTTCCCCCCCCCCCCCCCCCA
>NW_009627752.1:9691-19651 GCF_000690535.1 Cariama cristata
TACCCCAGTGAGTGGTTTTAATTTACTTTAAAAGGCAGATGGAATGTCAGGTGACATGTCTAACCAAAATTTTCACTGATACCCAAAAAAGACCTCTTGCGAAGGAATTACAAGGTTTGGATCTGGAAGGTGGAGGTAAAATTCTTCTGTAAGGCAGTTGCACTTGGTTGTGTTGTAACATCATTCGTTTTTACAATGTAAATATTTGGAAAAGTTTGTAGGAGGGTGGACTTGCATCTTTGACAAGAGGTTTCAGTCCCGAGCAATTCCTTCTGGCAAAATTAACACAGTATAACTATAGTAATACTGTCTCTAACATAACAAAAAGAAAAGTCATGCTTTTGTTGTAATAATCTTGTACAGAAACTATCGATAAAGATACGTGATGGTGATTAATATTAAAGTTGTTTGTGAACTATGAAAAGTCATTTTATAGTAAAATTATTTACAACTAATTAGTTTTGATCTAGCGTAAAACTTTGAACATTTGGATTTGGAATCAAACTTGTATAACTTGATGCAAGGGTACATAATTCCCTTAATAGTGAAGTTACAGAATTACTGCTTGGGACTTTAAGGATAGCTGTAGACAAATGATTGTGTGGAGGAGCATTAGGAATAAACATATATGTATGATCCTGAGGCACAGAATACTTGAGAGAATTTGCCATAAACTTAAAATGGTTAAGTACTCAAGACTTTATAATCCCAATAGTCTAGCAGTTACTCTCACAAAACCAGTGAGAGATTCTAACGTGCACCAAGGAGTGCTAGGCTAATACTGCTTTCTTTTGGGTATCTACCGAAAGGTAAATTATTACACTGTTCTGTTTTAATCTTTAAATGTCAAATGAAAATCCTGTCAAGATAAGTTTTTAACTTTAACCATAACTAGTGTGTTTTTAAATACATAGTAGATTGTGTGGGTTCTGAATAAATAAATTGGTAGTACTCAGTTGTTGAATGTTAGCCAATAGGATGATTTCCAGATACAAATGCACTGATGTATTTCAGCGCTGCAAGTGATTTCTAGTCCAAGTCCTCTCTTAATTTTTTTCTGTTAGTATGAATGTTCAAGTGACAGTAAACTAAAAGCTTCCTGAGATACGGTAGTATAAGATAGTCCATCTGTTATTTAAAAAACAAAAGTCAATCAGAACTTGATAGTAGTGAAGTAGCTGGACTTTTTTGTTACTGATTTTTAGTAGAACTAGAATTCAGCCCTCAGGAGATAAGTCGATGGACTTGTTTTAATGAATGTATGCTTGACTATGCTAGCAAGTAGAAACAATAGACTTGGCTGTTGCAGCTTGAGTGAGCATGGTCAGGCTGGTGTGCCCGAGTGCGGAGGGAGCTGCTCTGTGCTGTGAACGGCTCTGTTGGGCGCTTGGGTACCACCCTGCTGCTCGATGGAGTCGTCGTGAGAGGCCACTTAGAGTCTTCTGCAAGTCTGAAATTACTCGCTACATCTTGAGTCTGCTTTGTTGGTCACAACCATGGCAAGCTTGAACTTGCCATACTGGCTATGTGGACGCTATGTTGTCATGTCAAGAGAAAATACTGCAGCATTTTCTATTCCTCTCACTCCTCAGTGGCTGTTTTCCATTTTCTTTGTACTCCTAGGTTGGCTGTTGTCGCTTTTACAAAGTGATAACATTTCAACCATACTATTTTGAAAAACATATTGAGAGTTATTTACATGATATTTTTGGTCGTGTAGACTCAGGCTTGTAATCTACTTACTTTTACTTTGCCAAAGAATGTAATTGTAGTGATTTTTACTAATAATTTCTGTATCGTTATAGTGCAGCTTGCTCTGTTTCCTTAATTAAACATAGGAGAAACTGAATGCTGAAGGTTGTTTTTTTTTAATTAAAAAAAAAAAAAGCGCTGGGACTTTAGAACATTTACCTGGGAAATGGTGAGCTCTTTTGAGGATTGACACGCAGGAGACAACTTGAGGCTCCTCACCCCGAGCGGAGTGAGGCGTGCACGTCCTGTCCTTGGTCGAGTGTCTTAACTCTGAAGGTGTTCTCAGTATTTCCTGTTAGCTTTCTTTATATCCCAGCCCCTTTATCAAACACTGATTTTTTCACTTGTCTTCTTGAGGCATTTTCCCATACATGTTGTGAAGGGCTACCTGAGCAGCCAACTCTTCTTCATTTCACTCTGGAGGTGAAGTTCTGCTGAAGATGGCAAAACAGTAGACAAAGAAGTCTTTTATCAAACTCGATGTTAAATTACTTCTTTGCAGTCTTTTTTTTTTTTTTTTTTCCCATATAAACCTATTGTTTTGTTGGAGTGTGAAGTGGCTTTATCTTATTCATTAGTGTAGCTGTGTTTTTATGCGTGTATGCGTGTAGCTGAGTAAGATCTTCATTTTGCTTCTGCGGTCAAAGAAACATCTGACATTTTGGTATATCTCAAAATACACTAATTCGTTGTTTGCGTCAGATACAAACAAAGCAAATTCTTACGTGGAAGAAGGGAATAAAGTGTATTTGATACATAAAAGCCTGTTGTCTCATCTGTTAAAAAAAGCACAGGACTAAAAAGAATTATATTTGGTAACTGTCAGTTAATCCAGGAGCAGGAAACACTTGTCCAAATTCCGTGATTTAGTTTAGGAAGAACATTGGAAATAAGTGGCACCCATATTAGAACAGGATATAGCATAGTGGGGACACGACTGTAACCGTCACAATGAACAGCATTGCTGTCTGTCTTTTAAATCCAAAATTCTGTTTCTTTATTGGATTAGATGCTGCCAGAGTTGTTTTTTCCTAGTATGTGTGTTTGTCTTGATGTGTATGGTGGCACCTTTCTGACACTTCTCCTCTGCGTCTGTAGTGTGGTAACTTCTAATTTGGCAGAGGTTTCCAAGATTTTTCGTAGCAGCGATGAGGTATTAATAGGGAGACTTGGAACCATTTCTCTTCTTTCTCATGGATTGTCTTACGTCCCTTTTTGGACCATTTGTGACCACATCATATCTTTATGGAATAGTAATAATTAATCACTTCAATTAATTTTTTCCATGTACTTTAATTAAAAACAGCTACTGGGAATAAAGAGTTCTGATACAGTATAAGTAGTCCGTGTGCTGTAATTTGGAAAGCTGTGATGTGGAGGAACCAGTCATTTGCAGCCTGTTTGTATTGGGTTTATTTTATATGTGTTTGATGGAATCGGTTAAGTGATTTTGCCCAAGTCCTATTCTTGCTGTATAGGAAAGTGTATCTGTGGTTTCTTGTCTCAAACATAGATTGAATCTGTCTTTTTCTTTTTTTTTTTTTTTTTACTTAAGAGACTTTTTTCATGAGTTGAAGAGGCTGAGGCATCAAAGTGGAAGACACTGTCTAAATTGTGCCTTTTATTAGTGCCTCAGGTTGGTTGGTTTTTCCTCCTTGTAAACAGGCATCTTGTGATTGCTGCAGAAAAGTTTTGGTAGGATTGTTTAGCACCGACGGGTTGGGATTATTGGCAAGCCGAGGGAGGATATTCCAGAGGAGGCCATTTATCTGTGTTTTTCCCGAACAGGTTTTGTGGAATTCGGCTGTGCTGGGCTCCTGTTTTGGTCTGACAGGCACAAGAGTGTAATTAAAAGGCAGAAGTAATCCTCATCTGAGGCCACAGGATGACCACAGGACTTCAGAATCTTAGGGGACCTTAATGTAGGTGTTCTGAGTAGTGAAGTTGCTTAATGCCTTCTGTGTGGTGGGTTCCAGCTCAGATGTCTCCAGTATGTCCTAAGGGTCCATACTCCGGGTTTAGATTTCCACATACATGGTGGGATTTTTCTCCTAGGCAGTGCTCTTGCACTTGCCGTAGAACTGAGAGGTTTGGCCCGGTCTGTAGACACCCTCTTTGCACCTCACTGGGAGCCTACTGAAACAGTCCCCTTAAAATAAGGATCTGGCTTCCCTAAGCAGTCACTGGAAGGACAGAGGTGCCTTTTCGGTATTGAAGAGGCTGCTCAAAGCCAGACTTGGGGACTGGCACGGACCCTTCTTCCCTGAGTAGCGAGGGAGCCTATAGGCTTGGCGCAAACGGCCCATCTCGCTTCCAGAGGTCTGTGGCTCGTGAGGCCCAGCGTGCTGTGTGGAGGCTATTTTAAGCAGAAGGACTTGAAACGAGTCCGGTATTCGTGTGGATCAGCTGGCGTAGCTGAGTATTCCTGCCTGACCTGGGCTGCGCTCGAGTTGGTTGATGATGTATTGTACTTGTTCAGTAAATGTGAAATTAAAAGGGATTTGTGTTTTCTCTAGCTATGCAGCTGCTGCACTGTTGGCTGAATTCTTTTCAGTATATTTCCTGGTCAGTCACAATATGTGAAATAGGCAACGATATCAGGGCCTTAGCACTTGGAAGCAAACTTGGGCATCAAAGGCTCAGATGCCTTGGGGGAAATACTGGTATTTTACAAAGTGTTTCTTCATGCGGGTTGTCTGCGATCTTTCCTTTTCCGTCCTTCGCAGAGCGTCCTTCTAGAACAGCAGCTCAGTTTTGTAACATCTCGCCTACTGCACGGAATCCTCCAGGAAGCCGCAATTCCCTAATGTGATGTCCTGAAGTGCTCATCGCACCTGTCTGAGGTGCCCTAAGCAGCTTTAAAGAGTTGGGGTGCTGGCAATGGGAGAGAATACACGCGGGTCGTTATGTGCTGGAAAGCCTCCCTGAAGTCCAGGGGAATTCTCTGCTGAGCATCGTGGGACTAGAGCCAGACTCCAAGTATCCCACCTTAAGTGACAAAGATGGTTTTTAATCTGTTTTATCGAAACAATCCCAGCAACATAATACAATTTCAAAAAAGATGACAGTGTCAATTATATAGTCATGTGGTCAGATATATTGCTATAAGTAAAACGTATTTTTCAAAAACACTATACAAGGTACTGGTGAGCCTTTTTAGGAAAATTAAGCATCACTGGTTGCTTATAAACGTATTTACTGGCAACAAATCAGGGAGCCATAAAACAAAACAAAGGCACCTGCGTGAGAGCACTTGGGAGAGGAGGAAAAACCAGACCTGGTGAAACAGTAGCGTGCAGCTGTGTTTCTGTAAATATTTACTGAGAGCTCTTGTAATTACAGAAGAAAGTACAACTTGCTCTGGAGTTAGCAATATTGTACATAAATGATGCTAATTTTTTTGTCCTTTTTTTAAAAGTCTCTTTGAAGTTTTGAGAAAAGTGCTGTGAGAGCACACTGTGCTCTGACAGCATAGTATTTTTCATATTTTAACAAATACTTTTTTTTGTCTTGGGGAAGGTAACATTTTGTACTGCAGGTCTCATGGCTGAAAAAAATGAAGTGCTGCTTTCTAAGCTGAGGTTCATTGCATGTCTCAGATATTCTTGTTCCTTAGGGTAGGTAAAACTTGGCATTTTGCATTCACCTTCTTTAGCTGCCTCTCTTAAAAGTGAAGCTTTAGCACCTCTTTGGTCTTGCAGAGCTAATGGATGTGGGCTTGCTTCAGTTTATTCCTGCAGTAAACTATTGGATGGGGAGGGTGCAAGGTGCATCCAGTGGGGCTGGGAACAATCTCATTCGTTCACTACAATCTGTGTTTCTTGCTTGAGAAAGAAAGTAAAATATGTCTAAGACAGAGGAGGCAGTTACTCTGTGTTTTTTGCTATCACAAGTTATTTTATGACCAGCTTCCAGTTTTGAAACCAGTGTTCTCAGAAGATAAATTTTAATCACCAAAATTACTTTTCTAAACAGTTTACAAAGCTTTTTGCCTCTGCTTTCCAACAGAGTGTCAGGTAGCCTCCAGGAGTGATGTGTGGATGATATTTATGATGCCCATGTGACAAAAATACATCCTCTCCTTTCATGTCTTAACATAATACTGGCTTCTGTATGCAACAGAATCCATATCAGCTTCAGAAAGAAATGTTAATTCATCTTGAGAATAAATTCAGAGCAGGAAGTTACAGGTGCCCCTGTTTGTTTTAAAAATGCAACATAAAAATGTTTGGGTGGTTTTTTTTGTTTGTTTTTATAGCATTTCTCAGAAAAGCATTTGATGCAAAGGAGAATACAATCCAGTTTGTAAATAAATCTACAAATTACATTCTTTGAGACATCGTTTTGGTTTGATTACTAGGGCGTTTGTTTATTGCAGGAATAGTAGGAAATGGCTGTTGGGGGATTGTGTTAGAGAGAGAGCAGCTGTTTTCAAGGAGACTGTAGGGTGGCAAGTATTAAGGCTGAAGCGGACAAAGGCGTTGAAATCAACAGGGACAGGGCACCTTGCTGTGTTTGTCAGTCTGGCTCTCGGACAGCATCTGCTGTGCCAAGCGTGGCTGTGGGTTGCAAGCCTACAGTCTCAAGGAGAGCTCGGCTCATGGGCATTAACGGAGCTGGCTAGGAGTACTTCTATGAACATTGTCTGGAGAGATGATCATGGCCCCATTGTGTACATGAGAACAGGGTAAGATGTTTTGATCGTTCTCTGTGGAGGTATTGTAAAGTGCTTGCTTAGACTCAACTCTTTTGCTTCTGGGCAGGACCTGTCTCCCAAATCCCCTCTCTGAACTGGGGGACCAGGACATTTGCCAGGCCCTGGGTTCATGGCGCGGATGCTCTGGTCGCGTTCTGACTGCGTGGAAGGTGACGGAGAGAGGACCAGGTTTGCCTCATCTCCAGCCGCCGTCCCGTCCCCGTGCACTCCTGGCGGGGGCAGGCCCTGAGCCCTGCAGTGGCTTCTGCGGTGGCTCCCCGTCGTGATCTCCCTTCAGCCCAGGGCTGCGGGGCTGCCGGACGCGTTTCACCTGTAGCTGTAGTCCTTTCTGAGAGTCTTAAGTTGTGACCGTTTTCTATCTACCTCGCTCTTATTTCTAAGACTGAATTTATGTATTTTCGTTTCGTGTTTACATAGATTATGTTTAACAGATGGTGAGCAGTACAGCTGAATACAGCAAGACACACAGGTGATTTTAAAATAGCAACTGTACTACTCTAATGAGAAGAAATCGATCTCTAAATGGTTTTTACCAGCAATAAGCTGAACTTGTTATTCAAACAGTCAGAAACAATGTTCCTGTGGAAATATTTTTAAGCCTTAAAAAAGCATTAGTCACAGAAAATAGGTAGTTTCTCATCTTTGTCTTGTGTAGTGTGTCCGTGACAGCGTCCTGAAGCTGGCGATCGCCGGTGGCTGGGTGTCCCAGGGCAAGGGAGTGCCACGGTGCGTGGCCGGTGAGGCGAGGGGACGTGCAGGGGTGACGCGCTGGGGGATGGCTCGCTCTGCTCGGGGGAAAAGCTGCTGGCCACGGCCCGGGCGGCAGCTGGGAGCCGCGTCCCTGGTGCCCGGAGCTGGTGAGGCTGCACGTTGAGGTTAGCTCCCCTCCGCCTGGAAGGCTGGGAGGTGGTCTGGTCGTACATGGAAGTTCACCTGTGCACAAGGTTTTGTTGTAATAGCTTTTTCCTCACACGTTTAATCTTCCAAATTATTTTTGCAGGGTTGTTTCCAATCCTGAGTGGCTTTGTTCTGATTTTTTTGTTTTGTTTTTGTTTCTTTTTTTTTGTTCTGTTCTTTTTTTTTAGTTATGTGTTGCTAACAGGAGCAATACATTTGATAAGTCATAATTGCAATTGTATTGAGTTAATTTGCTGTGGTTAGTAGAAAAGTATATTGTGCCTATGTGCATGTACAGTGCTTGGAACTGTAGGCTCCATTAATAGAGGTTTCTAACAACAGCAATATAAAACCCCTGAAGTTTACAGAATAAAAAAGCCCTTAAAGTAAGGAGACTCTGGCTTTATGCATGGAAATATTTTACTTTTTTTTTTCTTATCCAAATGTTTGTATATAGAAGCTTGAATTATTGTTTAAGTGGAATTAATA
The DNA here is from genome assembly GCF_000690535.1 of Cariama cristata. Lineage (NCBI taxonomy): Eukaryota > Metazoa > Chordata > Aves > Cariamiformes > Cariamidae > Cariama > Cariama cristata. The sequence continues at coordinate 17,547 of NW_009627752.1, forward strand.
AAGCAAAAGGGTTAAGGGCTTAACCTCATTTGTGCTGCTGTATTAACAACTCTGGACTATGAGACATAGTTTTAAAAGAACAGGTGTAACATATGCAACAAGATTAATAGCTGAAGTGAGATATGTAGCTGTTTAATGACTCAGTAATGATACTTCAAAAGATACAAAACTGAGAAAGTAAACTGTTCTTGCATTTTCTAAGCAATATTACCCAAAACACATCAGCTCATTCTTCTTTCAGTGTGAGAAAAGGATCCTAACCTGGTCTCACAGGAAAAAAACCTCTTCAAATTTGGTCAGAACAAACCTCAAAGAAAAAAGAAGAGGGAAAAAAATCTTCTTCATGTCAACCTACTGAGAAAGGTTTGGTTAAAATGAAAATAAATTGTAGCAGCTGTCTGTGTCAAATACTGAGAACCTATTAGGAAATTATGTAAAAAGAAAATACCTCTTTTTTCTCCTCTTTTTCATCCTAAAGAGCAGACTTTAAGTAAATGGCCAAAATAAAGTAGTGACCTTTGTTGAGAAACACTGTACATCTGTGGATGGTTTTTTCTCTTCTCACAGAGAATTTCTTTTCGCTCCATCTACTGCAGTCCATGTACAGAGTGCAACTGATTTGCCATCAAAGTGTTAGAAACCTTTTCAGGTAACATATAGCATAGTTTTTCTTTTCCCAAGAATCCTGCAGAGTGTTGGCCAGCTGTACAGGGCTTTTCATCCCAGTTTTGCAGGGTTGTACAGAAATGCTTGGGCACTGTGTTTTCGAGCCTTTCCATTGTGCTCTCAGGTTGTAGATAGGAGACGTCCCTACAGGGGAATTGCAGTTCCTGTTGCTGCGTGTCTCTATATATAGCGTAAAGGAAGGACAACGTGATGATCTATGGACTGTGAGTCTTAACTGTACATGGAAAGTAAGACTTCAGCTTTATTGGGGGCATTAAGCTAACATGTGGCAGGTTCAGGACAAGCAGAAGGAAATCATTCTTCCTGCACCCTGTAGCTCAGGTATGAAACTCCAGGCTACAGGGTGCTAAAGGTTTCCACGAAGGGAGGTGAAATGCAGGAGGTCCTTGATAGGTGGATCATTAGAAGGTAGATGAGAATCTGGGGAAGTATCTCCATGTGCTTGTCTTGGTTTTTATAGTCTTGCTTAAACCGCTGCTTTTGACCACCGTCAGAGGAAGCTGGAGTAGAGGAGTCTTTAGCCTGCTTCAGTGTAGCCGGTTTGTGCTGTATTGCTCATTCTGTTCACTGAATGGTTTTGGGGATGTTGTGGCGGGGGGTGTGTCTTTTCGTCATGGAATGTGAAGTCAGCAACTTCTTGCCTAGCTTCATCTTCCCCTCACTCCTCTTACTGACTGATTCACATTGACAACGGTGAGAACACAAAAGATTTCTAGAAAAGCACTGGCAGAAATTGAAAATCGTCTGTAAGTCTTTTTCTATCCTACTACCAGATGCTTAGAGTTTTACGTGAGGGTGTGACAAGAAGAGAAAGCGGTAGGGAAAAAGATTTCCCTCCTGTGCGTGCCAGGTTGGTCCTCTTGGCCCCTCCCTCTGCTCTCTTCCTCTCCTGTTGTCCCCCATGGATCTCTTCTGTGAGAAGCAGCATCTCTCTGAACATATCTCCTAACTTGAAAGTCCAAAAGCTGCAGCAGCCAGCCTGACGTTTGGTGTGTGACCATCCAGTGTGTTTAGATGCCAGGTTAGGTGTGTAAATGAATGTGTGTAATGCCAGAGGTGTTTCAGTCTCCTTGGTAAACAGTCTGAAAGCCAGTGCAGAACAGCTGGGTAGTTGACTGTGAAAGTTGAGGAGGCCCTTGTGTTTTTAAATGTGCTGCTCTCTGGAAGATAAACGCCTTCCTCTAGGATGGAGGAGTGCTCCAGTCTCCATAAAGGCTTTGTAAATCTGAAACATCTCTTGATACTAGGTCCCTAAGCCCTTTTGGCAATGATGGAGGCACCGATCAGTCTTCCAAAGAGTGCCTGGATGAAGTGGTTCTGTTCACCTGCCCACAATATTTACGTGGCTAGAGCATTCACCAGGACTGACCAGCATCCAGTAACTTTCTGACTGAAAAAAAATCGCAATCCTCTTTCCC
>NW_009627752.1:19682-20121 GCF_000690535.1 Cariama cristata
CCGTCCCTAGTGCATCTTAGCCTTATATTCTTTGGCAGAGTGCTCTCATTCTTTCTTACTGAAACTGTTTTCATGGAATAATTAGATATCCACTGTAATGGAAAGGGAGAGTACACATGACTTCCCACAACTTACATGAGTCCATATCCCTGTTCCCATGAATATTTAAACTTCTAATATGAATAATTCTTTAATTTAATCACTGGATAATACTGCTTTTTCTCCCAAGTGAGGGAGAGAAAAAGCATGCTTTTAAGCTCTTTGAGAGCACTCTGACATTGTGTGTTCAGGCATGTGGATGGAGGTGGCTCAGGAGAAGCTGTTGGACTTTGGTATTGGCCATGGATATCTAGAACAGCAGTCAGGTTCTCACTGGTGGATCTAACAAGAAGTCCGATTATACTTCCCCACCCCCCCCCCCCCTCCCCCGCCACAAAAC
>NW_009627752.1:20152-25216 GCF_000690535.1 Cariama cristata
CCCCCCCCCCCCCTTACCTGCCTAAAATAGGTCCACCAACATTGATGGCATTTCAGTCGGCAGTTGTCTGAGAATGTCAAGCTCTACTCACAAGAACTCTTCTTTCTTGTCAGACCTTGTTGCCCTTGTTAATCACTGCTGGTAAATATGTTAGAAGAGGGACAAACAGACCTTTGATGTCCCAGCTGAGCAAACTTCCCAGCAATTGTAAAGGTGTGCGAAAGGGTACTCATTTTAGGTGCAGAGGCCATATCAAGTCATACACAGCCTTTGAGATCTTTCATAACTCCTATTCATCTGAGCCTAACGTGAAACGGGGCAGAATTGTTGCTCAGAAGTGCCTGTTTCTTCTCCTTGGCTGGAATGACTAGCTCCCCACTGGGCCAGTAGGTCAGCAGTGTAGAGGTGCGCGTTGGGCATGGCAGTGGCTAGCTGTGTACGGCCTGGTGTGTGCTGTAGGGGCGGCCGTGCTCATTTGGCTGGTTCTGTCATGTCTCTGAAGATGGGGTTGGTAGGTAGCTCAGTGTATTGGTCACCGATCCCTTCCTCCTGGACCCTTCATCACTGGTGAGGTGAGCATGCTATTTTGCAAAAATTCTGACTCTTAAGAAAGTTCCTTCCTCCCTTGATATGCAAAGTGGTGCCGCTGGGGTTTGGGTGTGGCTGTCGTCTCTTCCTGGGAGGGGTTTGGGTGTGGCTGTCATCTCTCCTGGGAAGAGCTGTGCGCTCGGTGGTGCAGCGGAAGGAGCTGTAGCGGTCAGGCCGACCGCCGTGTTGAGGCCACGTCTGTGGTGTTGGGGTTTGAATCTGCGCTGATAAGGGAACGCTGTGACAGTGGTAAGGTGGGAGGTAATTCCGTTGGCGTGATAATGGTCATCAGCCAAGAACGTGACTTCTTGTTCCACGACGATTTGTGAAGTGGCGAGTGGCTCTTTGCCTGCCTGCTGTAGACCAAGCTTCTCAGTGGCAGATTTCGTATAGCGTTTCCACATGTGCCTCTGCATCTGTGTTTCTGTCCCTTGTACAAACTCCCAACGGAAGGCCAAAAGGACTAAATGTTTTTTTCCTACTTGCAAGGGAGAGGATAACTGAACAAATTTCAGATAGTACTGTGTTGATGTGGTTTTTTTTGTCTAATTGATTTAATCCCATGATTACGGATACAATAACATCTATACAAAGTTGTTTAATAGTACACAGTGGCTGTAGCTCTGAAATTAAGAGATGTAATAGCAACTGTATTAAATTAATCCTGGAAAAATGAGCATGTCTAGTTTCTTAATTTTAAATTTGAAGAGCCTATTTTTATTATAATTGATATGGGAAATGTATTTCTGGACCAGCACTTTAGCTATAAGTTCATTATAATGACATTTGTAGGCTTAATCCTTTATTTTCCACATAATTACATTTTAATGTTTAGTTACCCATACTACAAAATCTATAAGAACCTTGACAAAATGATATGAAGTACAAATTACATCAAATTCTGAAATCAACTAAGCATAACTGTCATCGTCATCTGTGCTTCTAGTGTAAACTCAGCTGCTTAGACTCTAGTGTAGAATAAAATAAGTGTAGGTAAAATACACCTCTAGTGTAGGTAAAAGTACCTTTGGATAAAAGTTGACGCTCATTATAAATTGTGGGGATTTGTCCATGCCATCAGATGAACATTTTAGCCTCTCGTGTGTATGCTAGGACCAAACCAAAAAAAAGTACTTCCAGGTGTTGACATGCAGCATCTTTTTCCAGATAATCTAGTGTTTTGTTTCCCACTTTAGAAGACAGTATCTTTCCCCATGTTTATCTGAATGCAAATCAAGATGTTACAATTTTTAACTATTTGACACAAGAGTTAAAAGTACTATAAAGTTCATTTTAATATAGATAACTGCGGCTGCAAAATCCCTACTTTATTACTTTAAAGAAATTCAGGTTTTGTGTGGGTTTTTTTATTATTATCAGTTGTGAAGAATCTATGTTGACTTGATGCTTGCTTTGCTAAATCCATGAAACAGAGACATATCTAGATAACATTACATACTGTTTCTTAGTGGTATAACATACCAGAAGAGCCTAGTTCGGGCAGCATGTCTGCAATTATGATCAACCATGACTTGTTTGAAAAATAACAACAACATGGCTTTTTCATTTCATGGTTTGACTTGTTTTTCCCATCAAATGTGGAAACACTTTACTTGGGATGGATATTATTCATGGGCTTTGTAAACTCTTAGAGCATACTACTTATGTTTTCCTGCAAAGTGTTGGTAAGGCGAATTGTTTAAACTCTGATTGAAAACTTTTCCTGGGACGATGGCCAAGCTTGGCTTTATTTGGTACAAGTAGTCCTGCTGAGCAGAGCTCAGATTCCCTGGAACTACTTGTGGGGAGCCACAGCTGAGCCCATGAGTTGTTCTGTTGCCTTTAGCAGGGTTACCAATGTACTTAAGTATAGTATTCATCAAGTTGCTTAATGAGAGTCAGAGCCAGGTCAAGATTTGGCTCCCTGGTAGCGTCCCGCAGAGCAGGCAGGCTGCATTCACATTGGGGTGCTTGGCCAAATTTGTCACCTTACAATGTCCATGTGTGCGTCCTGCAGTCCCTCCCGTGAGGAAGCCCTCGGAGGCTGCGCTTCAGGCCGTCTCCCGTGGCCGTCGGTGCTGGGTCGGCACGGGTTTATGGCCATCAGGACCCAGGAGGCTGTCCCTCCTTGCCCTCAGCCCTGCTGCATGCCTCCCCGCTGCGCTCGCTCACCATTGCTGACCCTGGGCATGGGGAGGGTGCTGCTGCGGTGCAAGGCCACAACCAACGCCGGTGCCTGAAGGTCCATCCTGGCGGGGTGCCCAGCCAGGTGCCATGCACAGTGCTGGAGGGGATGGAGGGCATTGCTGCTGGGGGATGGACAGACGGACAGACACACACTCACACAGAGACCATCTCTCCCTCTGCCCCCCGCCCCGCTCTGCTTCTGGCCAGCCAGTGGCCCCCAGGGCCACACGTCCCCTCCCGGGTGTCTGGGGGGTGTGAAGACATCTCCCTGCGGGTGGGATTGGGTTCCTTGCGCTGTGCAGTCTGATGGCCTGGCCTGGTGCCCGGCGACGTACGTGGTGTTAACCTCTGGATGCGGTTCTAGCAGTAGGATTGCTCTTCCAGGAGAAGTGAGTTAGCAGGATCAGAGCCTTAATCGATTTGGCAGGTGGCATGGGGAGGGGAGACAAAGGGACAAAGCCACCGAGTGATTTGCCCGGAGTCGGGGCAGAAGCCCGTGGCAGACCTGGGGGTTCCGCGCCCGATGCCTGATCCGCTCTGCTAGTTATGCTGCCACTGGAATAAATTTGCTGGTTATGAGTAACCAGCGATGTATTTTGCCATGAGCCACATGAATAGCTGTTTCTGTCTGCATGCTTGTTAGCAGGTGAGAATTATTTTTAGAAATTAAGAAAATTTTTATTCATTGCTTACTGACTTCGAAAATTAACAAGCAGACTAGATCTTCTTTAATTGACTAACCGTTGTATTCTCTTCACAGTATATGTAACAAGTCTTTGAGTATTTGGTAGTTTCCTAGCAATTTGTGTGTGTGTCTGTTACCTGAGTTATTCCCCAAGAAGCACTGGTGGAGTCAGGTGACTTTAAGTAGTTTTGGAAACTCAGCAGTGATCATGGATGCTTTTCTTAAAGCCCAAAACCAAGAGGAAACTTCAGTATCGAGACATTGCTGGACTTTGGATTTTGATTTGTGCATGCCCATGGGGAATGAGATTATCAAAGAATACATTCGTGTCCTGTAGGAATTTTGTTTAGTTCCTGGATAAAGGCAATGTGTACTGGTGTGACTTGCTGTGTAAGTGGAATGTCAACCTGAGACTTGAAATAAGTAAAAGATGCTAATCATTGAAGTAAAAATGAGCAGTGATATTGATGTAACTTTTGGTTTTTTACTTTAGCATGGAACTTGCAACTTGGTTTCTTGCACGTAGGCTTTCTCAGAAGCTGACATTGCTATTATGTGGATCAGGTGGTAGCAGTAGTTATTTTTCCTTTCTTGATTCAGAGCTTCTTCAAAACCTGATTCAGAGTTTATTGAAGTCGGAGAAAATTGTTTCATTATCAAAGACTGTTTGGGTTAGTTTTTGCGTTACAGGTCAGCATTATAGGGTCATTGGATGATGTATTTATTGCATCGTAGGCTCTTAGGCTTGTGCCCACAGTCCCGTTGTCCACCTACAAAACCCTATGAACCAAGTGTGGAAGTGCTTTGAAGCATCGGCCACTTCACCCACTCCGGTTTAGTGCTGGCTCAAAGGTACCTGTTGTGCCCTAAGACGACAGCAGGTTTGCTGGGTTGTTAACGGTCCTCCCTGCTGAGCGTCCTAGGCTGACATACTTCTGGGAACGTATTTGTTTCTGTTCTTTGTGTTTACAGAAATGCCTTCCTCTGATTTCCCTATCTGAACAGGTGATTTTCTTTTTTTTTTTTTAACTTTATTTTGCTTTCACTATCATGTGACCACTTTTGGGAACCTAAATTTAGTTGTCAGGTTGGTTTCCATTTGGAGGAGGAAAGCGGTAACACAGAGTCAGCATATATCTGTAAACACTGACTTGTTTTCCTGCTTGATGCGTTTATCCTACTTCCCTGAACAAAAGTCAGAACAAAGTGGTTTGCTAGGTGGCTCCTGCCAACGAGGGATCTCTGCTCCCTTCTGAGAGCCGTCTGTCCTGCCACGCGTTCCCCCGTGCAGCCGTACTGGATAGTGATGGCAGTTTTGAGGCTCCCTTGATTTCATCATAAGCCAGTTCAAGTTCTTAATTTGAAACATCCTCCCAGCCCAAACAACAAAAGCTCATTTTCTGAAGATTGAATGGGTAGATTTGACTTGCTGCAACTTTCCTGATCAGAAACCAAATAAATGGCAGCGGGTGAGGGCAATGAGATGCTCTCCTTTTGGTCTCGGCAAGCTGTTAATTCATCTCAAGCTGTGTCATGGAATAAAATCCTAAGTATCCCATCATAATGTGGCTCCAACTGAATTCAGCCGGACCACTTTCTTCAGT
>NW_009627752.1:25247-26245 GCF_000690535.1 Cariama cristata
CTGAGAGATTCAATAGCAATTTAGCAATTCTCATATATATGCCAAGATATGTCAACCTTTGTTTTTGTGTAGACTTGAAGCAGAAGCCTTTGTATTGGTTATCAGGGGCTTACGTGGATTGAAACTTGCACTGATAAGCACTATGCTTACTTCGACATCTAGGTTTCATATATAATTTATTTTGGGTTTATGGTCCCAAAGGAATTAAAAATAAACAGGAATACTGACTTGTAATGATATAGTCAAAATTAATGGGTTATATATTTTAGAGTTTTCTAAGTAATGATTTTAGTTCCCAAAGTGTTCCAAAGAACTTCAGTTTTTAAGAAAACTTGTGTAATACACCAAACAAAAATTTTCATATAACTTGTAAACTTGGGGACAGCAACATACAACAAAAGTTGCTGTAAATTATTAAATGAACTAGGCACTGTTAATAGCACTTAGCGTGAATGTAATGTTGCAGCCTGATGTATCGGGATGTGCCACTTACTTGACACCTTTGGAAATGAGGTGTCAGTGTTTAATCATGTAAAACTTTACAGTCTCAGTGTTTTAATCACTACTGTTTGTGCATTGCTGCTTTCCAAATATTATAGCAAACAGGAAAAACCTACTCAATAAGCAACATACTAAGGACATTTTGATTTTTAATGACCATGTTAACAAATCATCTTAATGTTGGAAGTTAACCGATATAATGATGTCCCTTTATGGTGGTGGCACATACTATCCATTAATTCTTTGGAGTGAAAAAATACGAAAGGAGACAGCTGCATTCCTTAAAATAGGATGGGTCACTATTATAATTTTCTATTTTACTCTGTAATTCACCTTGACTGTTTGAAGCAGCTTTGTAGTCAGTAATCTAGAGAAGATTCCTTCCATTTGCATACCTACCCACTTTTTAAATTCTGGAATAATATTTATTTAGTAAATCAAATATCTAAATTAGAAGGCTTTTTCTATACTTTGGTTATGTTTTTAGAAGACTCTTT
>NW_009627752.1:26276-26615 GCF_000690535.1 Cariama cristata
AAAGACAACGTAGTCTCAAGAAACTTGTTTTTAATGTCTGGAAATGGACAGCTTTTGATAACAGCCAGCCAGCTGACTTAAAAAAGCCTTTGTACCTGCTTTCTGCTGCCCCTTTTCCTTTCCACTGATGCAAACAGTGATGCTCACAACTTGAACTGGGGGGACTTTGTGTCCAGGTTTCCTGACCAGTTCTGTCTCCCATGGTTTACTGATCTGAAGAGCCACAGGTGAAAAGTTCTAAGCTGAGGAGGTGGTATTGGACTGGAGAGTCCTCCCTTTATTGCCTCTGCAGTACCTTATGGTGCAGATAAATAGAGAAGCATTTATTGCATAGCTTTG
>NW_009627752.1:26646-33075 GCF_000690535.1 Cariama cristata
CCATTCTAAATAATCTCTCTGTGGTATTTTTTGTGTTGTTTACATCATAGATACAATTTTTTGTGCAGCTTTTATTGACTTTTCTTTCATTTTTCTTTTCAGAGTGAAGGAGTTAGTTTTCTCACCATGACCTCAAACAACAGAGTACAACATTCAAAGAAGCTGCTCGGCATATACATTTTTTCTGTTTGTTTTGGGTTTTTTGTTGGTGTTTGGGTTTTGTGTTTTTGTTTCTTGTAACTGAAGCTGCTTAAGGTTTACTTTTTATTGTTGTTATTGTTGGTCCGGACAGTTACTTAACTGTTGTGGACTAAACTGTGCAACACATCTGGGAGGAAGGGAAAGCACCCTGCCTCCATGGCATCTATGGTATCATTTTGCTGCTGTTTCGACAGAAGTTGGAGATGCTCTTTAGATCATAGGAACTTTTCTGCCGGCCTCTTTAACTAATGGCCAATGCCTTTATTTCCTTTTTCTGCAAAGACAAACTGTATTTATTCTTCGGCATATTAAGGGATTCTGTAACACCTGCCGAAGCAGTGAGATCTGGTATTTACTGGCATAATTTCAAGCCTACCACAGTACTACCTCAGTCCAAAGTAAAGCCGGATTTGCGGTGTTGGTGTACGACAGGACCTCCTTTATCTCTATGCTGAGTCTCTCAAGAGCGGTCGTCAGCCTTACTGAACCTGCAACACATACAGCTGCTGCTGCTGGGTTGTGAATCACTAGCCGCAGGGTTTACTTCTCAGATGAAGCCTAACCAGGGCACTGAAAAGTCTAAAATGGGATGAAACTCTGTGAATCGGACTTGGACAGAAAATTCAGAGTAGTTAAAAGATACAAAATGTGTAACTGAAACAACGTAAGTTAAAAACATCAAACTGTATTGGGGGTATCTCTCTACCTTTGACACACTTCTTTAATCCTCTCTATGTAGGTGTTTTATGTAGGTACTTCAGATTGCAGAAGCCTTTTCTCCTATTTACAAGCTCACTTTTGTCAGCTAACCCTGTTCTTAGCTGCGTTTCTTGTAACCAAAAATCCACGTAGGCATGCTAGGAATGCAGGGGTGGTAATGGGTATCTGGCAGATTCAAGTGCTAATATTAACACAGTGTTATCTTGCCATCTAGGAAGTCCTGATACTTGCCTTTTACCAGGAAAGCACCGTTGCAGCTGCAGGCATTATTACAGGGAAGAAGCACCATTGCAGTCACTTACCCTGAGTTCTTTTCAAGGCTGCCCGTGCATCACATTTCCAGTAGCGTGAAAATTCAAGTGATGTGGCGGCTGCCGTCACAAATGTCACATACAGCTGTTGTGCCAGACTGGCAGAATATCACGCCACCTTGTTTCTCCTTTGATAAATTTGTTGAAGAGTTCATATACATTTTAAGGGTACCTCCCCAGTGCCTGCTCTGACAGACATGTAAGTATTACTAAGTTATTTGAGTTATGTGAGACTTTTTTTTTTTTTTTTAAATCATTGTGCTAGGTGGAACCTGTACTTCACTGTTAACAACACATTATCTTTTGGGATTGTTTTTTTCTGAGGAAGACAAGAGTCAATGTCTTACAAATACAATGAATGGCAATGCAGTCTTCCTGCTTACATGCTGAATTTTTAGAACTGAGGATTGTATGACAAGACAAAGATGAATGTAAACTAATTCCTTCCCTACCCCATGACACACTTTATTTTTCAGTGTAATTTTTGGGGTCTTAAATCACAGCAATGCATAAATGCATAGGCTAATAAAATATTAGATCTAAAATAGATTTAAATATCTGATCTATCTGTTTGACATTTGTTTTGGTTTTTTTAATAATACTACTATAAATGGTTCTAAGACATTCTAAATGCTGCTTGTTCAAGTCTGGAACTAAAAAAAAAAAAAAAAAAAAACCAAAAACAAAAAAAACCCAAACCTTTGACGTTTTCTGTCTGAAGCCCCCCATAGCACCGAGTGTGGTACCTGCTGAATTCAATGTTTTGAACTTCTATTTTGATGTAGCCCTCTGTACCAATTAAGAAATCATGCCACTAAAACAAATGGCTAAAATGCATACAGCAACTTAAAAACAAAAACTTGACAATATAGTCAGTTCTTCTCTATCCTGTATATTTCACAAAGGCATATGCAATACTTACATTCTTAATTTAGTTTACAGAATGGAACCAAAATGTATAAATGTTATGTTTGCTAAAACTTCACAATGTATATTGGGTCTTTGTACATTTTGCCTGACTTACCTTAAATTTAAAATATTTTTTGCTATATAACCTTAACAGTTATTAAGCAGTGTTTTCTTTTTGGGTACGTATTGTTTCTGGATATCAAGATGTTAAATATATTTCTTGCTATTGTGATATGACAAGAGACTTAACTTATCTTGCTGTGTCTTCCAATGTACACGCTGTATATAAGGATAAATTGTGATGCTGCTGGAGACCAGAATAAATGGAACTAGAGTAGTGTATTGTATTTAGTCTGTATTGATCATGGATGCTCTCCTTAATAGCCATATGCAATAAAATACATTATTTATGAAAGGAGTAAAGTATTTGTGTGCTTGTTTTCTCTAGAAGTAGGATGGTTTCTCTGGTTGTTTACATAAAATCAGTTTATTCTCTCTTTTAAACAGAAACACACTTTCTCAGAAATCTTACTGCTCATGTACATACTTACCTGCTTTCCTTTTAACACATATAACACTCCTGAAAAATCATGAAATCATTTTAAATCTTGTTTAAGACTAAAAATATCAGTATTATAAAGGTGAAATCTGTGTATTTGAGGAAACAACTAGGAGCAGAATTTGGTCTTAATTTTGAATTCCAGTTTTAAAAGTGAGTGGAAGACTATGGGAGTCCTGGCAGCCTATTTAGTGGGAACAGACTTGCCCTGTACATGCTGTCTGGTCACTTACACTGGTACAAGGTGAACGGGAACCCGATGTTCTGTGCGAGAGGCATCGTCATCTGCTGGCTTGTGTGCAGGGGCTCTGGGGCGCAGTCAGACACCGTGGGGTCACCGTAGCCTGATCTGCTCCTGGTCAGCAAAACCTTTACACCTGTGTAGATTGCCCTTTTTCAGTGTTCCTTGCATTCAGGTAAATGACTGTGTGAGGGTCACCGACTCATGACAGGGACTGCGGTGGTGAGGGGCAGGGGACAACAGCAGTAGGTTCATAAAAAGCTTGATGTCCATTTTGCAGCAGGGTCTTGCTGAGATCTCCTTTACTTTTAAGCTGAGGAGTGCCCGAGTGACCTGTCTTCGTTGATCCCGTGCAAGGCCTGCTGCTGGTGCAGGAGGAGATGTGATCTCTCTGTGTACCACGTTCAAAGTGGCTTGCAGTGAAATCCTGTCTTGGGACTTGTATGTTATATTCTTCTGGCCACATCTACCACTAAGTGGGCTGGTACCTTCATGGTTACCTTATGTTTTGGGAATGGTTGAAGGACCATACTCGTACAACTTTGTCTTACAAGGACAAAACCTGGCTCATTGTGGCAAGCTCAGGTTCTTTCTCTGAAAGTGGCTTGAATGGAAAAGAGCAGTTCTGTCTGATGCTGCAGTAGGATCATCCTGTCGCTGCTGGAGTGTCCATAGAAGCCACAGAGCACAGATATAGATCACATCAATGTATATGCTGTCCAAGAGAGAACGTTCCGTTCCTTCTCTCATCTGTCCTGACTGTCTTAGCTGTGAGCTTAGCTAGGGAAGACAAAATGGGACATTGTGGATGTTATGGTGCCTTCATCCTTGAAGAGAAAAAGCAGTTACTTTAGTCTTTGAAATCGCTCTGGAGAAATAAAACTATCCAAAAGTATCTCCTCCTTTCCTAGTATCAACAGGGTATGTGGGTAGCACCATGTGATACCAAAGAAGAAGAATCTGTTCGATAAGATGCCTGGAAATCCAGTGTCAGATTCTCTGGTGGGTTGAATTTCTGCTAATCAGAGCATAAAGGAAACCTTTGGATACTCAGCCCACCCACAGCGCAGTTTGGTGTCATGTAGGCTGCTTCTGAACAAGGCAACATTTGTGGTGACCCAAGAGTGGTGCTTTGAAGTCCTTGTCCAGGTACTGTCCTTCTGAAGGACCTCAATGCTGTCCATGACTTCCATCCTCCTTGGGAACCTTGGTTTGCTTTGTGTGGTGCAGGGTTCATACATGTCCAGGTGTCACCCCAACAGGGAATGAGGTTACCTTGAGCACCTACCTGTGCCCTGGAGCTTAGAGGCATTCCCAAATTCTCCAGTTCAGAGTGGCCCTGGAGACGACCATCTTTTGATAGCCTTTAAATAATGAATACGGACAAGCAAGTTGCCTTCTTCAATACCTCTTCCTACCATTGAACTTGCTTTCTGTTCTCAAAGAGGATGGGAAGAAGAAGGGGTTCAGGTTCTTTGCCACGCTAATTCTGAACTCATTTGAGTATTCTGAGTGAGGAAATGCAACTTGGAGGCTGTTCTTGGGAGAGCCATTGCTGAATAGTGCAAAGGGAACAGCTTTGGCCAGAAATGCAAGCCTTCATGGTCGGTGGGAGGCAAATCACCTACCAAATCTTTTAGTATGTTACTACTGCATTTCCAGATGGCTTTTCCACCTCGAGGAACTTCAGCCAACTCTTGCAGAGACATCAAGATGCACTGCAAGACTCACCTGACTTGCACCTGGCCTTTCTTGGGGCACAAGAGTCTCTGAAAGGGTCTGCAAACGGATTATATTTAATGAAGGGGGTTTTTGCTTTTTAGGAGCGCTAAATATTTAACTTGCAGTTGATAATAGATATTTCTTACTTAAGGGTACCATTTGTGACATTTAGTGGGAATTTGACTTCTGAAAACTGGACTTCTCTGAAGTATCTCAGTGGCCTACCAAAGTAATAGGGACAGAAAATGTCACTCTTCACTTTTGAAAATACAGAAACTTGTTGGGTTTTTTTATTTATTATTGTGATATGTCCAGTCTATATATCAGACTAAACGTATATTTTACAATGTTCAAGCTAGCGATAGGGAAACTATGGCCTGTGGGATGGATACGACACATAACATTGCTTCATATGAGCCATGGCCTCATAATTTTTTTTCGTATTATTAGGCAACATAGTGCCATGTCTTGAATGTGTGGCTGCCAAAAGTTTTCGAAAAGTCTACTTGATCCTCAGTATTTCTATACAGGGCCTCTTTGCATCTTCTCTTTTCCCCTGTGCTTAAAGAGAGTAATAAACAAACACAGTCATAAAAATGCATCAGCAAGTGCTGAACTGAATGTAGAAGGTGTGTCTAGAAGGTCAGGAGCACTACTGCCAAAATACTAGCTGTTATACAAGGAAGAGGGTGTAAACATCAGGCTGTGTTTACGTATTGTAAATGGAGGAGGCAGAAGATGGAATTAGACACACCTTGAAACAGCCATTAATATGAAGATGAGGAGTCTAGATAAAGGAACAGGATTCCCTTACTTGGAAACGTGCTTGCTGCAGATGGACCAGTCAAATTGAGCTCCCACATCTGACAGGAATTAAACATTAATATATTATTCTGTCTTAACCTTTGAAATTTCTGCTGCTGCTCATAAGAATAGTTTTCCTTCTCATTAAGTAAGGATCCTGTCCGAAAATGAGGGTATACCCAACAATGCAGTTACCACTTCCCCATTCATTCGTTAGCGATACAGTAAGCTGAACATCCAAACCTACCATTCTACCTCAGACAAACTCCGACGTGGAAATTTTGCCCAAGCAAGAGGGTCCAGACTTAGATCTTGTAATATGACTTAGATTTTCCCCAAAGAAGTGAACTGAAGTGTACCCTTAATGCAAAATATCAGATCAAATGATGAAACTTGTGTATAAAGGGATGAGTTTACTACGTCTCCACTAGAATATTTTTGTGTGAAAAATCTGACCTTAAAACAGTAGAGTTAAAACATGCTCCTAATTCCTTTTAAAAGTTTCCTTTCACCCAGGCATAATGGCTTTTTGGACAAATTTGCACACTAAATGACTGTGGAAAGGTCTCCCAGGTATCCCCTCTGAGGTCTGCATGGCACAGTCTAAATTTGTGGTGCTGCAATACATTACGGCCCTGTTTGACAGAGCAGTTACTCCTGGAAAAAAATAATGATAATTTGTGTAACATCGGCCCTTTACTGGCAACTGACCTGATTTAGATGCAGATGTTGAAGAGAAAGGAACTGGTGAGACTGGTTACTCTCAATTAAAACTCGGATCATTTGCTCAAGAGTGCCGCTATCCAACTGCAGATGAAACTCACTATTCAACCTGATGAATCCAGAAAAACCAAAGCAACACCATGCTCGACTTCTCTGGCAGTTGCAGGCAGAATCATTTCGTGTCAGGAGACACGAATGCTTTCCAGGGATCGGGAGAGGAGCGGTCCCCCGTGTTACAG
>NW_009627753.1:0-302 GCF_000690535.1 Cariama cristata
TCGTACCTAGTGTGGGCTTTAATTGTCTTAACGAGCTATTCGGAGTCACCACGTTATCACTTAAATGAGGTGCAAATACAGGGGAAAATGAGAGGTTAGGAGAGCTTGACGTTTTCCTTCGGTATGAGGTAGGCTCCACTCCAGGAGGGTCGACTAAAAGTCCTGCAGCACTCAAAATTCGCGTTTAATCTACTTTATCCCGGTATAAATCCTATAACCGCTGCGATTCATTAAGGATGGCATTGGATAATTCCAGTAAACCAGGAACAGCCGATATATATATATATATATATATGTGTGTG
>NW_009627754.1:0-1013 GCF_000690535.1 Cariama cristata
GAACCAGGAGTAATGGCATGCTGGTAGTGGGGTTTTTTAAGAGTTTTGACATGAAGGTTAGAAAGAGGTGAGCTACCCAAACTCGCTGCCAAAGCCATTGCCGTACTGGTTAGTCAACAACTTGATTATCGTTTGCCAAGTCTCGCTCTTCGTGATGCAGTGGTGCCCAAAAGGGGATTATGCCGCATCTGCGGTTAATTAAATATAAGGAAATAGCAGACTGAATAAATTCTGTGGTTTACAGCACTCCCTCTTGCACACACATCTTCCCTATAACAAAAGCGTGCCAGCAGTCGTCTCTTCCTCTTTAACCTAGCGACATTAAAAAAAAAAAAAAAAATGTCTTTTTTTTCAGAGTTGTTGGCTATGCTGAACAATGCAACTTTTGTTTTAAAAGAGCTCTGCACTGCCATCTTTGAAAGACACTTTTAAACTCGAGAACATGTATGTACAAATATCCTGAAAAGTTATATTGCTTCTCATCATATCAGGGTGCTGACCTCTGGTAAATCTTATATGAAAAATGTATTTAAAACTGGGATTTGTTACCAGTCGCTCTTCTTTGTATATAGAATTTTATAAATTGTATGCTTTGGGGATAATTTATTTAAAAAAATAAAAGTTTTAAATCCACATCCTATTTGCCACATAATTGCATTTGATATTCTTTTTTTGAAAGGTACAGATTTCATTTTATGTTTAAAGGGATACCAGCAGCAGTGATTCAGTGAAGGATTTTCTAGAACATCAAATGTACGGTGTATTTTACAGATTGGAAGTTAACTTTCTTATCTGGAGAGACTTTATGAACGTTGTAGAATTGTATAAATGCATTTCTGAGTTGCCTTAAACCTTGTATTTTTTATAGGAGGCATAAAAAAGGCCCGTGTTTTAAATATGTATGGCTTTTTGTATTTTCTAAACGTGTAAATTAGTAAAGAAAGAGCTTTAAATAATGGATGTGGTGAAATTGTTTTCCAGGGACACTTGAACTCTCAGCACCCGGGGAGGAG
>NW_009627754.1:1047-5076 GCF_000690535.1 Cariama cristata
CAGAATAACAAACCAAAAACAATCAACAAACAAAAATCTCTTATCTGCCTGTAATGCTTTACATAGATGTAAATTACTGCTATTCTTACTTTAATGAATAATTACATGCAAGAAGTAAATACAGCTTTGAAAGTACTACTTTAAAAGAGTGGTTGATTTTATAATGCGTTGGCATGGTAACTTGCCACTACCAGAAGAGAGTAAAGCAATTCAAGGACACTGCTCCTGTATGTATGTAGAATTACTAGTGCGCCGCGCTTTCTTCGTGGAGGCATGTTGCTCTCGCTGACGCTCTTAGAAATGCTCCTAGGCGTGCAAACGAGTAAATGGTGAGAAATACATCACACAGAGGTGGCAAGCGTTTTGAAGAGGGCTTTGCACAGGCAGTGGCGCACACATCAAGGGGGCTACAACAAAACGCACGAAAGTTTGCCATTCAGCCTGCCTTCTCCCACAACGAAGAATGCAAAAGTAAACACGCTGGAGGGATCAGCAATTACTAGATCTTGTAATATTGTTCTTAGGGGTTGCTTTGCATCGTGCTGAAGCCTGGTTTGCTGCCAGAGCTACTGATCTACACTCAAACGCCCTTAGATAAATAATTACACTCTTAAGCTGTGTCGAGTGCTGATACACTTGACCTTGTAAATAGAAATGTTTGCAGTAGGAATAAACTCCAGCACTGGAAAATCTTTTAAACATTAACACAAAAGAGAGAGCTCAGTCCTCTGGGGACTTGAGTTTGGACTGCGTCAAGCTAGGCACTCACAAAAAAAGAAAAAGGGGAAAGGGGGGGAAGTTTATTTATCTTCTATTCATGGTGTTTATTTTAAGCTTTTCATTTTAAATGCCATAATTGGAAGGCGAGTCAGAAGTTTAAAAACTACCACAAATAAACTTTGACTGAGGGGGTGACAGATTAGCAAGATAGTGTCTTTTTTCATCTTACCAGATCTTGACAGAGCGCAAATCCACATCTGTCTGTTGTATAAATCAACAAAATTCGAAATTCCTGCTTCTGGATTAGTTATTTCGATGACAGATTATTTTTTTAATTTCTTTAGGATGTGAATTCGATTAGGTTGCCCAGCAATAAATACACACAGCCACACTTGCACACACGTAAACCAACCCCCAAATACTTGTGATACCAAACAAGTGTACGGGTATGGTGCGAGGCTATGATCTGAAGTTTGTTTTTAAAGTCATCTGAATGGTTGAGTAAGCTTATTGTTAAAACAAAGCTGGAAAAGTTATTTCTTCAGTAAGAGGACAGAGCAGTTGGGTGAGACTTGTAAATAAAGTCAGCTTTCTTTACAAAATGCTGAGTTGACAATTGCGTAGGGGTGAACTTAAATATTTTCTCCCATTCCTCATGATATGCTATGAAATGTACTTTCAGTTTGTCAACAGTTAGCACCCACAAGGACTATTTAACTCGTTGTTGGTGAAAAATTAAGTCCCAGCTAAAAGTCTTTATTTTTCTTCAGTTAGGAGTAAAGACATTAGCACCAGAAAAGGACTGATAATTAACTGCTACAATAAACTCAAGACTTGATTTTACAGGCTCCTGTCAAAAGCATCTGCCTGGAACAAATCAACACTGAGCACCGCTAGGCAGGGAGGAGTCATCTGTGTGCTTACTTCTCCACAGAAAGTGCATTGTTTTAATTTAAATAATTGTACAATAAATACAGCTGAACTAATTCTGTCCTGTGAGCTTCTCCCCATAAGGAGAAAACTCTGTGGGTTTTGTTGTGTTGTCAGAGCAAGCACAATTTCCAGGAGGAACGGCTGCCTGTATTGGTATGTGTCCTGGCCAACAAAGCCTGTGCAGATGTTGATGTCCATCAAACTCGTATTTCTTTTGCTTGATTTTGAGACAAATGGAAATTCTTGAAATGTCAAGGGATGTAGCAACGACAGCTTTAAGCGAGGAAAAGACTTCACATTCCCTGACAGAGGAAGGTTTTCCACAGGAAAGGAAGTTCTCTCATTTGTCTGGGTGTTTGAAAGTGCTCCTTGCCAAGGCCCTGTCCAGCCCACCTCTTCCAGGGGGAGAAGGAACTCTCCAGTGTTTCATGTAAAATAATCCAGTAGGTTCTGCTCCCTTTTTATTCCCAGTTACCAGGTTTGAATTCGTGGTGACAGTTTATTTGTCTTTGGAGGCACTTCAGTGACAAATGTTTAAGGGAGTGTGGGACAATGGTGGAGAACAAGGAGGCAGTTCATTGAACTGACAGTGACCATACAGTAAATAGAGGGAGATTCAAGCTTCACTGATCACCCAAGCGCACAGCAAAGCTTTTGTATGGAATCACAATGGACATAACATAAGGTCTCTGTTTATTTTCAACAACATACACCAATGTTTACAAGCAGGCATACATAACTTTCAAAATTGTTATGAAATCAAGTCTTACAACGACAGAAAGCAAAGCTCTGGTTTGGTCAAGTCTTTCATGGTCACAGTGGAAAGCATCATGGATTTTAGTTACAATCTCCTCTCCTCTCCTCCTAAGAGCTGTTAGTGTACCAGACCTCTCACTGCAGGCATGCATCTAGTGCATATCTATGGTAGGGTTGCAAAGGCGGCTGCAGACAACTTTGCAGGTGCAGAACAAGAAATTCCATCTCAAGGAAATGCAAAACCAGTACCTGCTTTTTGGTTTGGTGGTTTTTTTGTTGGTTTTTTTTTTTTTTTTTTTTTCTTTTTTTTTCAGTGCACTGGAGGAGGGTGAGAGGAACTCCAAAATAGCCAAGGTGCATATATAAAAAGTAGTGGGACACAAAATCGTCACCACCTGAGTAATGGAAAACACTGCTTGAGTGACTGAGTTGCATTGCATCTTCAATGTCACTAAAACAAATTCAGACCTTCGGTTGATTTTGTTCCTGTCTCCAGTAGTAACATCATACACTGCCACACTGCCTGTGCTAACATACCCACTGTGAGTCCTCAGGAAAAGTAGTCTTGCAACAAAAAACATTTTCAAATGGGAAGAGCAGTGCTCCTCTGTGAGATTTCAAGTCTGTGATACAGATTTCTAAGCAGTAAAGTCGAAAGTTACTGTATTTTACTTGAGGCATTGGCTGTGGTAGACAGTTGAAAAGGCTCACATTGACTGTCTGAATGACATAAGTAATGTGCTATTAGCATAAATACTTTCTAAGACATCCATTTAATCAATTTCTTAAATAACAGAATGATCTACTACAAAATAGTGGACTGTATACACTATATTTTGGCACAAAGATGGTCATTCTCCCACTAGTAACCAGGGGCTCTAAATAAATGATTTCAACAATGTTTTATTAAAGGAGGACAAGAGCCCTCGAGCTGCATTAATCGGGGAGAAGTCGAGTGGCACCTTTGTTATGGAAATGTTAAACACATAATAGTTCAGGCAAACAATGTGGAGCCACTTCATTCTCTCAGCCATGCTGACACCTCTTAAAGAGGAACTGCAGGGAAGGATGTGGGAAAGATTTGCTTTCTGAGGAAGCTTTCAGCTAATATTTTGGATATTTACCTCCAAAACTCAGGCAGTGCAAATGTAACTGAAGGGCATAAAAATAAAACAATGAAGATGGATGATTTATGCAGCTACTGCTAGTGATCAGCATTTGGTGCCCAAAATCAAAATAGTCATTGACAAAAAAAGCCTTTTTTTAGAAGTTTTTTTCATTAATTTATTATCACCCAAGTGCCTATTATAGTAGAAGGTGAATGTGCACAAAGAGAGGTTTCTGTAAACACACGCTGACATAGCACTAATACTACACCTTGGACATACATTAGGGAGGGGAAGGAGGAACACCTTGGAGTAAAGAAATAGGTGGACTGAGGTTTAGTAGGATGGGTCAGGAGGTGAAGTGTGAGGTATAGGCATCCCAGAAATACATTAATAAAGTGATACAGAGCAAAGACATGGCTGTATAAATAGAGATTCACTTTCAAAAGTGGTATTTTGAATGAGTGAGAGGAAGAAAGGATGAGGACAGGCTTTAAACTGGAAGAGGGAAGAT
>NW_009627755.1:0-5423 GCF_000690535.1 Cariama cristata
ATAATGATTCTATGATTCTATGATTGGGACAGAATCAAGACTAAGGCATGCAGCTTTTTATTGTTTAATGATGAATGCAAAGTATTTTTTGTAAAAGTCATCCACACCTGAATATATATCCACAGAATAAAGACCTGGACTGGTCACAGGAGACTCTGATAGTCCAGAGCTGCTCGAATAGCAAATGTTCAGGAGTCTTTGTGTTTCCTCTTTTCCTGGGTGTGAACAGGAGTCCAGTTGACTGTCATTGCTTCACCAGGTGATCACCAGACAGGATCTAACACCTGAACAACTTCTCAATGCCCCAATCTAGGCCTAGCCCAAGAAATGACTGATTTAAATAATTTGGTGATAAGGTATTAATTGATCATGTGGGAAGGTGCCTAAACAATACTGCTTGTTATTTGTTTTGGTGTTTCTAATCCGTAATGGATTTTTAAATGTTGAATGTTAAAAGAGGCTTGAAGAGAACTTCTTGGCCCCTTACTGATAGGACATGCCTTGTCGCAGGGACTTGGGTCTGTATGGAGGAGTCGCAGGCAGACGGAGATGGAAGCTGTATGGAGGGGCATGGTATGTTCCCTGTGGGATCCGGCGTGCCAGCCGCTCTGAGGGAGGCTTCTCTGAAAGGCACTTTTGCCTTTGTGTTCCTCTTGCTGAGATGTAATGCTTTACTTTTGTTCCTATGAGATTTTATCGTGTTAGCTTTAGGCCTGTTTCCCACTTCTGGAGATAGCTTTAAACCTGGTCTCCAAAGGACTGGTGATGCCCTTCTGCCACCTCTGCCATGATACCACATGTGGATTTTGTACGTGAACTCTCTGCTTTATCATCTAGATTTTATAATGAAATTAAAGCCCAGGGCTGACCCCCATGGTACCTCTTTTCAAATATCTGTCTTGTTTGACAGTCAACTATTTATAATTGGGCTCTCAGTGCAGTATTTTATGCACTTGTTCCTGTGCCCACCTTATGGTAATTACAGCAAGGCAATATTTCCCTTGTTTGTTTATGGGAAAGTTGCATGGAATAGGGTTGTGGGTCTTAAAAAGGTTAAGATACAGCCCACCCCCTGCTTCCCTATTCTTCACCGATCCAATTATCATCTTAAATAAATTAGAATGGTATGCCACTATTTCGTCTTGAAAAAACCACGTTGGCTTTGTTTTAGCACTGTGTTACTTTTTAGGTGCTTGTACATTTGTTTTGGTGTCGTTTTCCCCTTACCCTGTCTTTCACTCTAGCATCTTTTCACATTGGGTTGAGGCCAACCAACGTGTCCCCCAGCATTCCTCCTTTCGCTACAGAAACAGGGAGTTAGGGCAAGTAAGAAGCAGCGGTAAAAGTGCTGAGCAGAGGCAGAGGATTTAGTTCTCCCTTTCCTGACCACCCCTTTGATTTGCTTTATGACTTATTCCCTGCTCCTTTATTGCCTCTTCTTTAAGAGAAGTGTTTACCACACAGCCACAGTGTGAGTTTTAATTAGCCCACAGCTGATTAAAGCAAACCAAACTGAACACAGATAGTTCTGTGATTCATTGGTGTGCTTTCTGTAGGTAAAATGAGGGGAGGTTTACCCTAGAGACCTTTCTTCCGTAGTTGCTCAACTTGTGCTACCACCGCCTATCCATCGCCCACCTCAGTCCTACCTCTGTTTTAGGGTTGTGCAGATTATCAAAGAATGTAGGTTATGTGAGTTCTTCCTTTCAGGTCTTGCTCCTTCGGTGGAGATGCCCTTGTCTGCACTGTGGTCTAGGCACATGTCACTGTAGACATCCACCAAGAACTAGACACCTGGCCACCCTGACATGAGCTGTCTTAAAACAGATCCATATCAGTCATGCCAGTCTATGACCATGCAAGATATTAAGAAAAAATCCAAACCAAAGCAAACAGTGTAGTCAGGCGTCTTGCACATACATGCCATGGTGTTCCAAAGCATCCTTCTGCTTTCAGCCTCTCAGGCAATGTTACTTGTGCAGGACTGCGCCTTCTTGTGATAGTGGTTCTTCTTCCCAGGCTCACTCAGTCTTTTACCGAGCCTTTCTTTTACTGATGAATGATTTGGCCATCGTAGATGATAAATAGGGCTTGTGTGTAAATCCAGGGACTGGAATCTGACAGGTAATCTCAGTGGAGCAACAACAGTAAGTAACTGGTAAACTGACAGCCTGGAAAAGGTGGAGAAAAAAAAAAAATTCAGGCAGAGAGGGTTGTAAAGAGGCTGCATAAGGACAATGGTGATGACTAATATGTTGTGCTCTCTAGATGCAGACTTGTGTGGTTTGCAGCAAAACAAAATAGCATGTCAGCACAGGATACAGATGTGTTTCCACAAGTCACAACGAAACTAGCTGGCTGGCCTTTACAATTCATTTATCAAAGCATTTCCAGTTCCCATTTTGAGGCTAGAGGCTAATTATAAGTATCATTTCAGGAACGCTACATGGCACTCAGCGCAAATGATGTTCAATTTAAAAAAAAAAATAAATCTGAAGAGTGTCTGTTTTGTTTTTGGAGTATTAAGCGTCCTGGGAAGATATTTGCAAACACTTTGTGTATGCTGAAATAAACAGGAATTTTTCTTGCCTATTTGAATCTTGAGAAATATGGAGAGATGTCAACGCAAAGGATCAGTCCTCAATTCACAACTTAGATGCTAATTTGCCTGGGAGACCCTCCTGTACTTTTTTTGTGGCCAGTAGAAGTTAAACAATGAAAGCTGCTGCTGGCTGGGAATTGTTTTGTGGGATCGTATCCAGAAACACCTTTCTCTGAAAGGGGCCAGTGATGGCAGTTCAGAAGACAGGGTAAATAGTTGGATGGTCTGATCCCAAACGTGCTTATAGATGTCTTGTGCTGCTGAATATTGGTCTAAGACCCAGATCACAAGAAATGCTGTCTTTCCAGGCTTTAATAATAATATAAATATTTATATAGGTTTTATATTAATTAGGATACATATGGATGTTATTAGTGACTGTTTTAAAAAAAAGTCCAGTCCTTCTTAATCTTGCTATGTTGTTGGCATCGTCAGCTTGCTAGAATTTGCCACTTTTAAATTTGCGGGCAGAACTCTGTGCTTCTTGTCTGTGTCAAGAATTCATACGAGAGAAGAAAAGGTTGTGTGTTGTTTTGGGTTGATTTGGTTTGGTGGGTTTTTCTGTGTGTGTTTTTTTTTCTTTGTTTTTCAAAACAAGAACAAAAACCTTGGACACACTGTTACATCTTAGTCACTTCCTTGTTTGCTGGCTAGTTCTGTGCAAATATGCTGCATTAATGGCAGTTTCTCTCGGTCTGCCCTTACCAAGCTGAGGCAGTTAGTATCTCTTTGGAATCACAGCTGTATATCCTTTTATATTTCATCTGTCTCCTATGACTAATATAGTCATTGAACAGCACTGGAGGATACTTTAATAAATATCCCATCCTATTTTTGTTTACCTGATCATATTAACAGCACAGAAACCATTAGGAACCACCTTCAGCAATAAGTACTTGGACTCTGTGCAGAGCTTTGAGCACAGCCACGTGAGTTTAGCTGCTCTCTTCCTCTGCGCTGCTTCAAATCAATTTAAGTTTCTGGAGAAATTGTGGAATGTGATTGAGTAAATTTCAAAGCCATTTCCAGGCACTGCTTTTGGAGCCTGGGATGAATTGCAAATATGGAAGAATGCCTCCTTGCCATCTTGCACAGCCATAAAAATACATGCAATTCATCTGTACGGGAAGCTGTGGGAATGACACTAACTTACTAAGGGTTGAGGGCAGAAGACTTGAAGCTTCCACTTCTTGCCTACAGATAACAAGCCTGGCCCCAATCAAGGAACTTTCCCTCCCGGCATCATCCAGTTCCCATAGCCTGTGGGGAGGGCCTGCTTCTGCACCTCCTTCCATACTGACACTGCAGGCAGCAGCTGAACCAGCTCCGGCCTGGAGCCTTGTCCTGGTTTGGCTAAAACAGGGCTTATTTTCAGGGCTATAGAGGATCAGTTGCAGAAATGTACTGAGTTTTCCAATCTCCCATCCCAGGCTAGGTGCTCCTTCATTATCAGACCAAGGGCTCTGAGGATCCATGCTGAATTCTTTACAATTTACCGAGCCTCCTGTGACCAAATGTGGTGGTGGCCCTGTTTTATTGAGATGAAGGATGGGCTGACACTAAGTTTTCATGTGCAAAACTTCCAGTGGAAGCCTGTGGGAGTTAAAATTTCATGGGGATAGAGAGTTCTCTCACTTAATGTAATGTTTGGCAGGACCAACTGCTTTAATTTTGACTTAAATGAGACCAGGCGGTTGGAATGGAAACTGCAGAGGTGTTCTGCTTACAAGCAAA
The DNA here is from genome assembly GCF_000690535.1 of Cariama cristata. Lineage (NCBI taxonomy): Eukaryota > Metazoa > Chordata > Aves > Cariamiformes > Cariamidae > Cariama > Cariama cristata. Next base: position 4,337 of record NW_009627755.1, read on the forward strand.
GCAGTTGGTGTTTTTGCTATTTAAAAAAAAAAACTGAACAGGCAGTAGAAATAAAGCTAGCTGAATTGTAGAAAAAAAAAAAACACATCAGTGAAGCTAGCAAGGAACTATGCATACCCTCTAGAAATTTAGCTAGCTAACATAACCATGGGTGAGATTTGTGCATTTTTCTTGGTGGAAAAATATTTCTACCTTATGAGCCCTGAGGATGGCTTTGATGGCAGGGAAGGGCAGTTTCTGTCACTGTGCAGAAGGGTGATGCTTCTGCTTTCCTGACTGGGTTTGGTAGTGCTGTCAGTGGTGATTGTGTGACTCTACCAAGTACGATAGATAAAGATCTGTCATTTGAAATGTTGTCACTTGTTATGCATAATTGGTGGCTCTGGTCTGATGAGAAGCTCAATCCACCCTTCACGTTGTGTGACAGGCCATCAAGAACACGTGTCAGACTGGTTATGCCTTTACCAGTGGTCATAGGGAAATCTAGAAAATCAGGGGGCAAATGCTGCTCCCCACATTCGCTCTTTCTCCCTTCTAGCAGCTTTCGCAGTCTCAGTTGTGAGAGAGAGCCCAGATGCATTTAAAGCATCCAAGAATGAAGCAGACATGGCTTTGCCTCTGCCGTCAGGGTCTCAGGAGGGGAAAATAGCAAGAGAAGTTACAGAAGCCCCAGCAGATTTGGGATAGGGGAGATGGGAGTTCCTGATAGAGTTGGATGTTTGGGAATTGCATGCCAGACAAACACAGAATAATGCTACATATGAAGCAAAGGCTCCATAAGAGGAGGAGTGTGCGAGGGGCATGTTTGTGTGGGAAGGAGAGGTATGAGGACCCAAAAGGAAAAATAGCTGCACCCAAGGATAAAATAAATGAAAGCATAAAAACAGTAGTAGGTAATGTTTGGGGGGGATGCAGTGTGTAAATCCCAAGCCTTAGAAATAGTCTGTAATTCAAAAAAAAAAAAAAAGGATAGGAGGGCAAAAGAAAAGAAAGAGACTGTGGTCTAAGAAAAACATGTACAAATAGGCAAAGAACCTGAAAAGGGCGTAATGTTTAATGAAACTTTGAGTTGCCACTAGTAGCAGGA
>NW_009627755.1:5439-15272 GCF_000690535.1 Cariama cristata
AATGTGTCATCTGGCAGCGATGCAGTCCTCTTTCTGCTCTTGGTCCCTGTGCTCGCCCAGTACATCTGCCTACTCTAGGCTCTGGTCCTGCCCCACCGTCAGGGTGTTGGTGCAGCGGCTGAAGGGTCCCCAGTTTGTTTTGTGCTTGTGGGAGTTCTCTATGGTACAAATAATTGATGTAAGCTAATTATTAGTGTAATCTGTGTTGCCATAGGGACGCTGAGTGGGAGAAGAAATTAGCTTATAAAGTAAAGGTTTGCAGAGAAAAATGTTTATCAAAGAGCTTTCTCTGATGTGGTCTATGCTTTGAAAATGGAGAATGAGTGTTAAAGAAAAACTTGAGTAGAGCAAGAATTAAAAAAAACCCTAAGACTAAGTTAGTGGTTACTGTGCCACGTGCATACTATTGCCAAACAAAGAACTTCAAACTTGATGACAAAGCTGTATATAAGCTTGCATGATGAAATCTGAAGCTGGACAAACACAGCTTGGTTTTCATTTATAGTTTAAAGCCCATAATCTGTCCAGCTTCATAAAGATCTTGACAAAGTTAAGCCAAGTTTTAGGAGACCTTGGTTGAGTTATAGTTTCTGATGGAAACTATGCAAAAAGGATGGGTTTTCATGCCAAAGCAGAAAAAAGTTATGGTTTTGACTGTGTTTAAGTTTGGGAGTTAAAGTCAAAGCTCAAAGTAAATAAAACATGGAGACTTCTGGCCAACAAAAGAAAAAGTTAACTGGAACCGCAACTTGCTTTTTTTCTTGGTGACAGTCTGTAGTCTGTCTTTGTGGGGTTTTTTCGTATTTACCAAATTGCCATAAATCAAAATGGAATACAGATTCTGCTCTGCCTTTTGTTTTCTTGTTAATGAACATCTGGAAATTCAGCTTGAATAATAAATAGACCTTAGCAAGTAGGTTTTGCTCTACAGTGTCTCTTTTGGGAATGGTTATATTAATACTGGCTCTGCTGTAGAGGAGGAAGTCAGCTGGACTTGTGTTTTCCCATTGCAGATGTTGTCCTGGAGAAGGCCATGCATAAGTGCATTCTGAAGCCGTTGAAGGGCCACATTGAAGCGATGTTGAAAGAATTTCATACTGCAGATGGTTCTTGGAAACAGCTAAAGGAAAACCTGCAGTTGGTGCGGCAGAGGAATCCTCAGGAACTGGGCGTGTTTGTTCCAACACCAGACTTTGTGGACATTGAAAAGATTAAAGTCAAGTTCATGACCATGCAGAAAATGTATTCACCTGAAAAGAAAGTCATGCTGCTGCTGAGAGTTTGCAAATTGATTTACACTGTTATGGAGAATAACTCAGGTATGGTGCTTCTTGTGGTTCAAGTTCACCGATATTCCAGACATGGGGTTGTCTTTCGGTGAGGAAATCAGACCACCTGATTCTGCAGCTACGTCTCCTTCTCTGGAGCTCTTGTATTTGCCCTTTTGAAAGGGATTCTTCCTCTCTACTTCTTTCCTGATATCTCTGATGCATCTGGCAGCACATGTTACAAATTCAGTGTGAAGCAGAGTTGTGAAGCAACTTGAGAAAAAACAGCTTTGCTTAGCCATAGGCTTTTGAAGTTGGCTGTCAGAAAGGCTGTTGTGTGAGCCTTGAATTTGACGCTGGTTCTAAATGAGTATTTTTCTGGAAGTTGTAATAGAGGTAACACCCTGTATTTAGCTATAGTAATTCAATAGCATATATGCAGTATGAGAACTACAAGGTCTCTCTGTTAATGGGTGGAGGAAAGCAGCCTCTGATCCAGTATTTTCAGCTTACTGTGCCCCTGAACGTTCTCATTTGGACACTAAAAATCTTTCATGTTTTTGGAACAGAAATAACATCTATTTCTACACTGTAGCAAGAGTCCAAAAGTGACCTTGAAACCTAGATAATGAAATGGAACTATAGAACAGTTAAGACATGCTGCATAGTCAGTGGCACAATTAAAACGTTATGCTAGATGGCATGAATTCATAGGTGCAACTCTGTTGCCTGACATCTTATCATACGCTACTGTGGTAGGTCACCAGCTAAGGTGAAGCAACGCTGGTCGTAGTGGGAGATTTTATTTTTTTTTTTTCCCCTAAGCAAGTATTAGCTGCTGCAGGTTGTTGTCAGTTTTCTTTCTAAATGAGCATTGAACGTACAGCTGGGTCTGGTGCTTCTCAAGATGCCTACTTTCTTTTGAGATTTGAGATGAATGGTGCAAGCTTGTGGCTGGTAAAGCCCCCCAGGCACTTTTGCAAGATTTAGGTCCGAGCTCCTGCCCAGCTTTTTATTTTTGTGCAAAATCCTGCATTTTAAAATGGATATAGGAATCTTGGCCTGAAGTGCTGTAAACTCTTTTCTCCATGCCTTGTTATCACATTGAGTAACATATTTCCAAAATGCAGAAGGAAAATATTCAGAGGCTGCTGCCAGTTAACTGTTGGAGTGAGAGGCTTGGGCCAAGATGTGGCAAATGCTCCTTGGGTTGTCTTGTTTTGTCATGTGGGGTTTGTAAAACATGGCATTGAGCCATCAACTGTTGGAGAATCTGCTTTGTCATCTACTCTCAGCCAGATAATAGTGTAATACCTGGAGGGTATGCCTTAGCTGGTGTAACTTTAGATACCAGCCTTTCAGTCATCTGGAGTTTCACCGAAGTTTAAGTTGGCTCCTGCTCGTGGTGATTTTAAGTGACCATCACACCAGTTCTACAATGAACACGGTTTGGCCAGACCCAGAGATTTGGCCACATAGTATTTTCTAAACACAAAGTTTAAATGCAGTAAAAGTGATAGCACAGACAGACCTAGGTACAGCGTAATCTCTGTGTGTTAGCTGTGTGCTGGCATTGCCGATGATGCTTCATGATGGGAATGGTAAGAGGCTTTGCTCACTGGTCTTTTCAACTATGCTCTGTCAAGGAAATGAGCTGAGTTTTCATGTCAAATCTCATAGGCTCTTAGTTCAGACTTCTCTGCTGGGATTCAGACTCAGAAACTGGTATTTGTGACTGGATTCTTCCAGAAAGTGGATGCCATCCCTGCATGTATAAAGAAAATGCCCATTTGTCATCTCTTAGCTAGTGCTACAAGTGCAGGTGGAGGTCAGGCCAGACTGGCATGGCAGCCTTTTGTGAGTTCACCAGTTGAGCTGCTGCCAAGGTGGGCCCAGTCTTTAAATTCCCTTGCATGCCTCACGGTGTGGATCATCAGATTTGTGTTTGTTAGAAGTCCAAGATGAAGCTGGTGTTCGTGTCCTGTCCAGCGAGTGTCAGATGACATTCTCTTTCCTGCACTTTGGTAACAGGAGGCTCTAGAGTAATACAAACGTACTGGTCAGTGAAGGCAGTAAAATAACGCTTTCAAACACTGAAGCTGGTAAAAGGCTGCGGTTTATCTATCACTATCTGTGTTCCCTTCAACCCAGGGAGGCTGTATGGAGCTGATGACTTCTTGCCTGTGTTGACATACGTACTAGCCCAGTGCGATATGCTGGAGCTGGATACTGAAATTGAATACATGATGGAATTGCTGGATCCATCTTTGCTGCATGGAGAAGGTAATCTCTTTATTTATTTTTAGTAGAATTGAGTGAAGAACTAGGGAAGGGGGATTCTTCCTCACAGCACAGTTGCTGTTAACCTTATTTGAGTAGAAATCCTTTCAAGGGGAGTCCTAAAGTCAACAATGTTGGTAGTGTAACAAGAGAATTCATAACTATTTCCCACCTTAAAGTAAGAGAAAGCTGGTTAGCTTGCAGAGTACAGGCCTGAGTGACCTGGGAATCTACTCATGTGTATACTACCTTATGAGGTGAGGGAGTGTGTTGTTTTCAACTAAGAAGTGGGAGGCATCCCACAATGTGGTTATCCTTCTGTGCCTGAAATATCCTGGGAGTATTTATAGGGCCGCAGCATTCAGTTAAATTGTGAGAGACATAATGGGACTTGGGTTAGGTGCTTTGTAAAAACTTCTGAGGGAATTCTCTGCCCCCCTGGGGAAAGTGCTTTTGAGAATATTGCCCCCCTTGATGATCTTTGTTTCCTCCCAGTATTTGCTTCTCACAAAGTATTTGTATGAGCTCTAGGAGTATGTTTCCTAAGGCACTCTTGAATGATGGCTGAAGTCCACTAGAGGCAAGGAAATCTCCCTCCTTTCTGTTCTCATGGTGGTGTTTTTAACAAAGAGGTATTCTGCAAGCCCTTGGTAGGCACCAGAATCTATCTTGTGACCAAGCTCAGCTGTGAGTTTAAGTATATGTGTGTGTTTCCCATTCCGGCTATCTCTTGGCTTGCTGAAATTGCTGTAGCCTCTTACATGCTGGTATGCATGAGAAAATCATGCCAGGATTCCTCCAATTTGGCACTAGTCTGTTCGCTTATTTGTGTACAGAGCATCCTCTAGTGCATTGTTCAGGAATCTTAGCATGGAAAATACTTGAGATGTGAAGCTGGAGATAGTTAACATGCTTGAAAGGCAGAAACGTTTACTGGACTACTAAGTCACATTGTTTTTCATGCAGCAAAAGAAGTCTTATCCATTGACTGGGCCTTGTCTTTGGCACCAGCTGAACCATACTGTGCAGGAAAAATTTAGTGCCTTGGGGTTGTGCAGTTCAAATGTAATATACTGTCCAGTTTGTCCCATGGGTCTTGCCTGCATTTTCTGTATTAAACTTGTTGCAATGCTAAAGGCCAAGAGGATGCTCTCAGTAATACAGAAAATAGTACTGTGAGCATAGAATGCATCTTTGAGTGACTCCATGAAGAGACTGTGCTGCCTTTAATTGGACACTCCCACTCAAATAGTGTACTTAAAAAAAAAAAAAAAAAAAAAAAAAAAAGGATGGGGCGGGGGGGGCAAGAGAAATAAATGACAGCATGTCTTTTGTTTCTCCTTGTTGTTGAGGACTGTGAACTCCTGTTGAGACTCCTTTTCCTTTGTGACCTGCGGCTTCTTTTGTACATCAGCAACTCTTTTGTGGCTTTAATTTGTTCTCCACTCATGTAAGAAAGGTGAAGTATGGAGGACTGTACACATCACCTCCTCAACTAGCTAGACATTATGGGAAGCACTAAAAAGGTGACAAACACAGTCTTCCTTCTAAAAACAAAAACAAACTCTTTGGGATGCTTCCAGGGTACAAATCACACACTCAGTTGCTTTATTGCCACGAAGGGTCATTGCTTTTAAGTTCCTGAACAGGGGTAGATTGTCTTTTACTTTGTTTAAACAGCTATGTTTATTTCATCCACGCTTCAAGCTTGGGAAAAAACAAATCACTGTTTGGAAATCATTTACAAAGCTGGAACATGAGTTTTCTTCTAAAAACACTTGAGAGTAAAGGAGTGGCACCAGTCATTTAAGTAACCGGCTATCCCCAGCACTAGTGGACCCAGAGTTAGATACTATTGCACCACTTGATAACATGGAGCACATGCAACCACTGCATGTCTCTTAGCAGCTGAGAACACACGATCCAGTATTTTGCAGGCCAGTGAGCTGTTTTTCTTTATGTATAAATATTTCGGCAATAAAATACAGAAACTCTTATATGTGTATATACGTGTGTGTGTATATAGACAGATATATATAGATAGATAGATAGATAGATAGATAAAAAAAAGTGTTTGTACTTCTGTCTGTGACCAGTGGGAACTAGCAGGGTGTTTGTGACCACTCTGAGAAGTTCTTCCCTTGCTGTCCTTCACAGGAGGCTATTACCTGACAAGTGCTTATGGAGCACTTTCACTGATCAAGAACTTCCAGGAAGAACAAGCTGCCCGACTGCTCAGTTCAGAAGCCAGAGATACTCTCCGGCAATGGCACAAGAGGAGGACAACTAACAGGACCATACCTTCAGTTGATGATTTTCAGGTAGAGTTCAGGGCTGAAGAGAAAAACAGGGGATGATTGTTTTGTTGGAAATCCCCATTTGAGAGGTGTGATTCATAACGATTCCCTTGGGGCCACAAGATAAGTGGAGTGAAGTAGGGCTGAGAATATGGCTGGCAAATTTGCATTGATTTTCAAGTCTTTGCACTTTATAATAGAGTTTGATTATGATGGTCTAAGGAAAACACTAAATAATGGAGCTTTCCCACCCTCCCTTCTATTTAAGTCTTGCAGAGCAAGGACAAACTAATTCATATCTTAGATTCAGCTTCTTTGAATGCTTTACTGTTAAGAAGAGCAAATCCAGATTTCCAGTGGTATAAATCAGCACAACTACCCAGTAGCTAATGGTGGGATACAGCAGGTAATAGAGAGGAGAGGTGGGAGAAAAGCTTGCCTACAGTTTTAAAGTTTAAGCAAGGAGTAGAGTTCTATGCTATGGATGTCTTCATATTTGTTTGTGTTTTTTCCCCTCCCTTCCATTTCTTACTGCTCTTTCAGAGTAGGGCAGTAACTTCAACTGAAGAATAACAAAACAGTCGGGATTACTTCATTTTTAAAACCAGGCCTGCATGTCATTCGTAGAGTATGCTGTTGACTGTCTGTTCAGATGCATCAGTTCATGGACTGAAGCAGGGAAGATGTTGGAATCGAGAAGAAAGGATTTACTTCTTTGTGTTCAGTTGTTTACAGTTCATGCCACAGCTCAAAGCTGCCAGAGAGGCTAATGACAACCATCAATTAGACATAATGTAGTTCAGAACTTGAGAAATGAAGGGGTGGGGTCATCAGAAGATAACGAAACCTTTCAGTTGCGGCCCCTTCTGCTTTATCAGTGTCAGTGCAAACAACTACAGCACAACACTGAACAGGAGGAGTTGGGAAAAGAAGCAGTCTTCCACAACTTGTCTCCCTTAGGAAGGGGAGAACTTATTAACAGAAATTCCAGACTACAGCCAGTGCACAAAGCTAGTCCATGTTACCAGGATCCATTTTATATTCTGCTTATCTGTAGTTAGGTGTCAGATTCACGTAGCTCCAGTCTTTCTTCTTTCTAGCAAAACACTACACTCTTCGTGGGAAAATTCATCAACTTGTATTTCTGCTGGATGACTAAATGACAGAACATTCCTTCAGCAGCATCTTGTATTCCATTTCACCTTCTCTTCCTCAGCAAATGAACTTCAGCCAAGCTAATTGTACAGCTGGATGCGGGAAGATGCAGGGGCGGAGGGGAAGAGCTGGCACTGAGTGTGTCCAGTGTTCTCCTTCTGTTGTCTCTTTCAAAAGAGAGCCTTGGATCAGTAAGACCACACCATTTCCAGGCTATGCTTGGAACAAATTCAGGCATTTTGCTGTCTGCTCAGAACACCAATTTTCCATCTCCTTTTTCCACATCCTGCAGTCCTGAAATGAAGCACCTTCCCTACAACCAATGTGTAATGCAACTTTAGCTCAACTTACCTTTCCCACATTGAACCAGGATGCGATCGCTGCATTTCAGTGATGCAGTCTTGAAGCCTTATCAGCTTTTGGGCCCTGGAAGGCCTTCATCCTCCCTCCCTCCCTCCCTCAAAAGGATGGAAAGGCAAAAAATCCATAACTTTGATTAAATACAACTTTCTGATACTGCTTAAATAATTTTGATACTTCGTACACGCATTACAGGCATTTGTACAAACTTCAGTCTCTTCTTGAAGGAATCCTGTCCATCTAAAAGCACATGCATTTAGAAACAGGTCTTCTGTGTGTTAACTACATTAGAAACTAAAACTGTACTGTGTTTTGCCTTATTTAGGGCTCTTTTTTTTATGATATCTTCACACTGGGTAACAAAAATGGATTAGTTCTATTCAGTCAGGTTCAGTCCCAAATGGTTTAAAAGCTGTTGTAAAGCTTAGGTCTGCAAGCTATCAAAAAATACTTTATTAAAGACACGAGTGCTCTTTGGAACTTAAGTCATATGAACATTCTTTTCAGTCTTAGCTTTTAGCAGCTTTTTTTTATGAAATGTAGATGTTTATCATTGTTATTTAGCATGCTTAATTTATTCAGCGTACAAACATAGATACCAGCTCAGTCAATAAACAGGTCTTTCTCACTGTCATTTTTTTTTCCACCTCCTTTAATTTTACTGCTTTTTAGTCTTTAATTGCAGTTAATTTCTTTAAATAAAAAAAAGTGACAGCAGGCTGTTTCGTTCATGTGTCCAAAGTTGTTGTGGTTGTTTTTTTGTGTGTGTTATTTTTCAAATACATTTTGAAAGGTAGACATGCATGTCCTTGCAGGGCATATTTAGAATTTGTCCATGTTAGCAGAGTTGTGGGCATGTGTCAATTTCTACAGAGAAAAAAGATCCAGCTTTTGCCTCAAGATCATATGGATTTACTCTGAAGCTGCAGAGTAAATTTTTTTTCAGCATCCCTTTAAGCCTTATTTTAAAAAAGAAAATGCTTTCACACGAAACTTGGTTACATCAGGCTCAGGCACCAAATTGCCAACGGCTTACGCGATGAAAATGTCCTGCGTGAGGATGGATTACCTTCTGTATACTGCAGCATAAGAGCACAAACAGTTTATTGTGCGGTAACTTGTGGATCAACACCCTTGTGTACCACTGGCAGAGGGTTTTTTGTTTTCCTTTTTCATTCTGACTAACATACTGCGTGAAGCTTCTGTTCTCTAGGATTAACTTGGCAGTGGCAGCATCACCTCTTGGGCGTGCTGCCTCAGACATTTATTTTGCTTCACAGCATTTTGTTTCCTAGTAAGGCCAAATACCAAGTTCCATTAACACCACTGGTGTTTTCCACGTGGCTTTAAGGCTGTATCTGTTTGCTCTTAATTGCAGGGTTAGAATGTAAGCAAAGGAAAGGAGAATGTTGGTATAGGAATTTCTGTTACGCCCACCACAGGCTTGCCACAGTTTTACCACCAATGTTGCCATTCACAAAGTGGCCGTGTACAGGACTCACTGGTGTGTGTTTCACAACTAGAATGCAGAGAGGCTTGGTGTTTGTTGGTGATTCTTCAGTTTTCAGATGATGATTTTTTGGGGTTTTTTGAGTTTCTGATCTCTGATTTCTCATTTTACAGAACTACCTTCGTGTTGCATTCCAAGAAGTTAACAGTGGATGTACAGGAAAGACCTTACTAGTAAGACCATATATCACTACCGAAGATGTATGTCAGCTTTGTGCTGAAAAGTTTAAAGTGGACAATCCAGAAGAATATAGCCTGTTTCTTTTTATTGACGACACCTGGCAGCAACTGACAGAGGATACCTACCCTCAGAAAATTAAAGCAGAGTTGCACAGCCGTCCGCAACCCCAGGTCTTTCACTTTGTCTACAAGCGCATTAACAGTGATCCATATGGTGCCATATTTCAAAACAATGATGACTCAGCTTCTTAAAACCAGCAACTCGTCATTTAATTTCTGTTCCTTGTTAACTATTGAAAACATCTTTGTTGGCTGCCTTCCATAGGAGCTAAAAGAGGTCTTAAACCATAAATGTCTAGTAAAACATGCAGTGCAGACACTCCTAGCATTGCTTACACAAACCCATGTAAACCGTGCATATGGTCAGTTATGCAGAATACTCCACCAGTGTTCTGAGCAAAGAGGTCATGAGGCTGAATTTCTTGTACCACAGACTCTTTTAAAGCTTATTATACTGTGGCCCTCTGCAGGTCTTTTGCTGTAGCGTGCAAAAATCTATTTTCTTACACTCATCCTTTAGCCAAATGTCGTTTTGATTTAAATATATGTATGCTAGACAAGTATTTCAGTAAACTGACTGGTATGAGCTCAGTTTCACCAGCATGAGTTTGACAAGACTGTCCGATGCAGGGCATCAGTTAACTCACAATTACCTGGATGATTGCATCCTTTCCTGATTTTTTTTTTAATTACAGAAAATTGCCACTTTTTTTATATATATATA
>NW_009627756.1:0-21847 GCF_000690535.1 Cariama cristata
CGCCCCCGGGGCTGAAGGTGGCCTGGCCGTGGGGCTCTGCTGCGCAGCCCCTGCATTGCAGACGCCTTTGCAAAAGGGTGGGGGGTGGCACAGCAGCCCCTTGGGGCTGAGCAGGGGGAAAGAAAGGGAGGAGGAGGGCGAGCAGGGGGTTTTAGGCCTGGCTCAGGTAGCAGTAGCTTTCCTTTTCTCCTCCTCCCCCCCTCCCCTCCTTTTCTTGGCCGATTCAGAGTTCATTTAATAATGGCTATAAACAGCCTCCTCTCCCATCGCCACCCAAACACTTGGGGCACGGCACCGGGAAAAAAATAAAACGCGTCTATTTATAAAGCACCCCACCCTAGCGAGGGTCGGAGCATCAAGCACTCCCCAAATAGTGACATTATTATGCAGCGGGAGGTTTTCCCTTGCCAACGCCTTTCAGGCGTTTAAAGTTTGAGAGAGATTTCACTGCCTTTGAAAACAATGTCGTGAGCAAAGGTTACGCTGATGATCTGTCATAGCGTGCATGTTGAAAGTAGATAGAAGAAAACGCTCTCCTCGATTAAAAAGTTGTCCAGTGATGGACTGGATAGTTGGACTTGCATGTTAAATGCCAGAGGTTGTAAGCATGATCCAACCTTTTCGTTACATTAGCTTGTGTTATAGTAGATATAATGCAGAGACTGGCTGCAGGTTAATAGTTGCAGAACGATTGATTTTGTAGACATCTGTTCGATATGTGTTTGTATTTATTTAGTACAATTAAAATATTTCAGTGTTGCCATGTGCGCCGCAGAATTTTGTTGTTGCAAAACTAACGTTTCAAGTTTACGGTAGTACTTGTGAGGAACTAATCTTTTTGAGTTGTACCTTTTGTCAAATGAGAAAGTGCTGGTCATTCAGATGGCCTGTGTGGTAACCTTAAGGTTTAAGGTCCTGTGTGGCACACATAAAAAATTTTAATTTTTTTAAACAGAAAGCAGTTTTGGATCCTGAGAGCAGTAAGTTTGAAGGTAGGTGATATGTCTTCCTTAGGTTATGATGTTTAGCCTCGGAGTAAGTGGAATCATTTTATAAAGAAGTTCTAACTCTGGTGATTCTAGGAAGTTACTTTCCAAGTATGAGCCGGTGTTGTACTTTCCTGAGCCTGTACATGTACTGAGTCAGTGGTTAGGTGGCTGAAGCAGGGTTTGTGAAGCACTAGTGAAATTAAAGCAAGACGGCCTCTGTTACTCAGGACCTTGTGCGAATTGTCAAACGACCAAGAATTGTGCAAGTTCTACCCGCATTTCTTCTCCGATAGCTTCCCTTCTGTTACTATTCATAGTTTTTCTATGAATAACATCACAGACACAGGATGGGGGGAAAAAAAACACGAGTCAGGGAAGTTTTACATTTCGCCTATCTAATCAAAGGAAAGGTGTTGAAGGAGAGCAGTTTCGATAGGTGTACCAGCATTTTTCCCTGGGATAGGGACAGCTACTCCTAAAGTTTTCTCTTCCAAGCCTTTCTGGGTCTACCTTTTGTGTATGAGACTGAGCTAAGTAAAAGACTTGCTGATGCATCATGCCGGTTATTAATGTTTTCCTCACAGATAGATATCTGATAAAACCCTCTGATAAATGTAGCTTGTACTGGAGAGAGCTGGTCTGTACTCTCATGTTCTTCTGGCATAGTCGTATTTTTCTCGTATACAGACAAGGCCTAGCTCTGGTTTATGAGTTCAGTCCTTTGGTTGGTGGTTGTCAGGTAAATCTCTCCCCTTCAGGTAGACTGGAAAACTGTACATGTTTTCCAAGTATTTACTTAACTCTCTATAGGTAAGCTTGAGATACTTTTGTTGAAACCGAGGAGGAGAGATGGAGACGCCAAATGACTGGTGAAGCTTGCAGGTCTTAACAAGCAGAACTCACTTAGGGCAACTTGAATTAAAGCAGAATACAAAAAAGTTTTTTTTCTATAAAATCCAGCTAGTTGCTTCTTATCTGGAGTGCAGCTTATGCAGTGAAGTTGAGTCATTCTTGCTGAGATAGCATTTTAAGAACTGTCGTTAAAATGCTTAGATATTTAACTCTGGCACGGTATAATTTGCAAACTTATGTAACTGGTATGTTTTTGAATGCAGCTGTCAATAAGAGATCTTATTGCGCTTTTCCTTTTTAGTGGAACTAGGGAATATAAAGCAGCTGCTTTCACAAGATGACCTAAATATAAGTCATTTAACAATAACGTATTTCTTACTAAAATATCGACATTACTATTGACTTAATTTTTACATGTTGAAGTCTATTCTGATGTAAAAATACTTTTTTGACGTAATTGGCTAAGCAGAACTGCATTGCAATTAAGTGTTTGATGCAGGTCGTGCTATTAAATAAGCAAGCTTTGGAATGAAAAGTACTGTAAAATAATTGTATTCATTTTGTCTATGCAAACCCGCAACTCATTTTAAAGACTTGAATAGTAACAATGTTTGAAGTCAAGATAATAGTGGCTTAGCATAACTACACCTGGGCCAAACAACATTTATTCTTACTATTGCATGTGGCCCTTTGTAATTTTTGCTCCTATTTTCTCCTAAGTCGTACCTCACTTTTGTGTTTTTTAAACATTGATGTATCCTCTGTAACTTTTTTAATAATGCAACCTGTAGTTTCATATGTTCTTTTGAAAATTAAGCTCTTTTTGGATACTTTGTTGCTGAATTCTCACTGATCTCTGTAGTTTCAGTCACATGATCCAAATTTCACTTAAAAATATTAGGATAAGAAAGAAACTTCTGTAAAATTTAAACATGCTTAACTACAGTGCTCTTCGTTGACAGAATGGCAAATTGCAAAGTATAAAGTCCGTGCAAACAATATGTAATCCCTGAAAAAATGCTGGTGTTCTTAGGATATTTAGAAGATCCAGGGAATGTACATAAAATGTGATTTTTATGGCATTTTATGTACATTCCATTAGTTAATGCATAAAAATTTTATTTGGGAAGGATTTGTGTGTTTGAGCCATGATGTGGTGTGGATCACAGTGGAGATAGCATTATCTCCTTGTAAGTTCTTTATGTTGCTCCTGTTGTTAGCTATCTGTGAAGGAACAATTTAGGGTTTATTAAGATTTAATATTGCTAGAGTAAATCATTTAAGTCTTAAGACTAGGAAGAATGTTTAGACCAAGGAAATTGTAATTGAGGCAGGAGAAGAAAGCAAGTGTGATACCATGGGAGTGAGTAGACTGATTTTTTTTGTTGTTGTTCCTGGATAGAGGTGGTATCCAGCTGAGTGTTACTGGTGTTAAACCAATGCTGTAAGGTCTGCTTTTCTATATTTCTATCTGCTGAACTCTCGTCTGCGTTAAACCACATCCTAAGTTACAGATGTCTGTCAAGTCTCTATCTTTTTAAATTTCTATTTGTGTTTAAACTGAACAAGCCTTTGTTTTACAGGGTGTTCATTTTAATTTCTTTGTTTTCATGTACCAGTAAAATTAACTAATGAATATTTCAGCTTGCCACTGAAGTCTACAAAACAGAGTGTGTTTATAAATATGTGAAACAGTTGCTCAGATTTTTTTCAACAGCTCTTCTGAAAAGGTGTTTATATGTGACTAAAACAACAGAATAAAAACTTCCTTCATCTACAGATAGTTCCAGTGCAGTACACTTCTGCTGTTCAGAGTGTAAACTTTATAGCAGTGTACTAGCAGAAAAGCATCTAAGAGTGATACAAAGGAAAAAAACTAAAACTGGCTAATCAGGTTTCAATATTGAAATGTAGAGAAATGCTAGCAGTTTACACATAGAGGAAAAAGTACATTAGCCTCTTATTGCTAACATCTTAGTTTCCAGTTCAGGTAAGAATATTTTAATAGATAAAAGGTCTCTGAAGTCTTCTAAGATAATAGTTTACAAACCCAAGAAGCTCAAGTGTAGCATGCCTTGTATTCTGATAGCTGCAGTTTAAATAAAGCAGAGCACTTAAATGTGCTTACGCTGATAACGCCACGTGCACCTGAATTATGTGGGACTACTCAGATGTATGATGTTGCTCTCATGCTTAAATGCCTTGCTGGATTGTGACCTAGAGGATGAAATGTGCTTTCATGTTTGGGTCTCAGCTGTAACCTTGAAGGATTTTCTTTATCTATGCGTACAAATCATTTTAACTGCCAAATGTACTTTTGATCTGGAATTTGAATGGTAGTTTGTATTCTTCTTGACCATATATCATAGCTATTTGTGCATAAAATTCTGTTGTATTTTTTACTTACGAAATACCCTAAAACGCAATAGCCTCGAGAACTGTGTAAACTGTGCCTAAGCTCTTTGTGTTTGGAGATGAGTTTAAGGAATTCTCCAGCTGTCTGCAAAGTTAAGTAAAACCCAGTCTTTGGAAAGGGGTGTAGAATGTGGAAAAGTGGGCAGGGAAGTGGTTAGTATTAAATTGTAGGAACGTTTCATGAAGACAGAATCAGTTTCTATCAGTAAATAATTTTCTGGTTCCCCCAATCAGTTATAGCAAGTATTTTGACAGACCCTTCTTAAAAATCTAGTACTGCTTCTCACTGTAAAAACCATTCTGAGGCTGCGGAATGAGGCCCTGTAGGCTTAGCAAATGCTGGCATTAGCACTGCTTGTGTTTTGAAGAACGGGTGAATTCAACAATGCCCTCATTTGGTGACCAGAGTATGTAAAACTGCTAAGAACTCAAGTTTGGGCTCAGGAGAGCACCTTACTGCCTTATTCGTCATTGTCAAATCTGTCAACTCTGCGTTGACAGTGATAGAAATGAACTTGGTAATCAGTGTGACCCTCGGGAATGCTTTCTGTCGTGAAAGTTACTGCCTGCATAAAAGGCTAAAACAGTAGGGTTTTCCCCTTGGTTTCTTTTTTTATATTTTTCTGTAGTCCGGGGGGGGGGAGGAATCTACTTTATTGCAGCAGTCATCCTCTATCCTTGTTCTTTTAATGGGATAGGAATGCTGGAGATGTGGGGGCAAAATAGCTTTGAAAATAAAAGCTCTGTGTGTGTACAAATGAGCGAACTCCATCTTTTCTAAGCTTTGAGGATTTGACTTCCAGGTCTTAATGTGCCTCTGGCATAGTTTTGATGTCATTTCCTTGCAAGCAAAGCCAGGTTACAGCTGTACGCTTCGGAACATTTCCTATTTTATTCCCATTTTATTCCCATGTGTAGTCATCAGGTTTTAAATCTCCTGTATACTGCTTTTCCTATGTCCTCACCAGAATAGTGGTAATGTTGCCGAGATTAGAACCCTGCAAGTATTTTCACGTAAAATGAAGGGTCTAGGAAATTGCTTAAGTATCTGACTTTTACTTATTTCATAATATTGAGTGCTTGGCTAAACAGGAAATTTTAGGGCCTTTGTGCAAACATCATCTTCTAATCATGGGTGCATGCATACTGGTTGCATTTTCTCTAAATAGTTTATTTTTATTTTACTCCCAAGCACTGCCTGTATAAACTTTATTTTCATTTGGGTTTTATTCTTCCATATTGATAAATAAATTACTCATAAGACAAATTAGAATTAGGTGGCTGATGCTTATTGCTGAAGTTAGGAAGATCTGAAGTTTGAAAGCTTTAAATATTTTTAAATAGGAGCGGTGACCTTGGTGAGCAACTGGAGACAGAAAGAGTAAAAATTAAAGAGGAGATAGTGTGATGTTTCCATGTGTTCAACTATCTTTAAGGTATATGGGATTGTATTAACTTAGATTTTAAGATGTTTGTGGTGAGGTTATCAGTGAAACAGTGTGACAGAAGGATGGTGGGATTCTGTAAGAATTTGTACACATTACCACATGCGACAATACCAAATTATGTTAACTGTAAAAAAAGTGGCAGTTTCCTGAACTTCATTGCGACAGATGAGAGAGAGAGAGTGTGTGTGTAATTTTTTTGCTGTAATTCTGGAATGGTTCAGTTAATGCACTTAGTGTTTGTTGTTTTTTAAAATTACTGTTCTTCAAGCCTCCCTTTGTTTTTGGACTCTCAGTGAATAATCCCATTGGGACCTTTTCCTATGTAGCATCTTTTTCCTAGTTTATTTTAACACTTCAACTAAAACACCGACAAAGACAAATTGGCAGTAGCTTAACTTCAGACCAGTGGCTTTTGAACAACCTGAATAGTCCTGGTCATTCTACTAAGTTATTCTGGTCTAGAGGCTTTTTACCCAATAACTTCACTTTCCTCTTTTCAGTAGTGGCAGGATGGGCTAGGATTCCAATTCTGTCTTGATTTTTCTAAAAAGGTTTAGCTGAACCTGATAAAAAAAGCAAATGCTTTTTGTTTGGTTGTTGTTTGGGTTTTTTTTTTCCTGACACAAATAGCAGAATAGCATGGTTCTTCCACTAAAGAAAACATTCCTCTGTCAATCTTGAACTTTATTTTTTTTTAATGGCAGGTATTGTTTGATTGATAATACTAGCCGTGATTGAAGATGCTGAGGCTTCAAGCTGTAAATGAGAGATCCAAAAAAAAAGAAATTTAAAGAACAGGGGGTTTTCAGCTATTACTTGAAGCATTTGATATGTTCAGTTCCCTTCAATTGTTGGGCTTTCAGTGACTTGTACTCAAGTAAGAATTGTCGGGTAGGCCCACAATGTCTAGGAGTGGGGTGGTATTCTTCTATGATGGTGGATGACAGTGGCAGAGCACTGTTGGTATTACAAATACGAGGAAGAAAATGAAATTCAACTTTATGACTTACTATAACTCCATTCTTCTGTGTTGTCTTTTTCTGGTTTTCACCCATATTTTCTTTCTGATGAAACTGTACTGCTCTACACAGCTCTGTTGGAATAGCTGTACAGCACTGTATACTCTTTCTGACATCAGCGGTTTGGTTGGAATTCTTCTTTTCACTTGTTTGCCTTGCTCTTTCAAAAATTTGTATCTTACTGCATCTCATTGATACATAAAATGAAGCAAGGCCTTTCTTTCTCCTGACTTCTGTCTACATAGACTGCAGCTTCCTTGGATCTTCCAGTTCCTTTTTACAGTGCTTGCTTCAATGGGGCTTTGAATTTTGGCTGGAGTCTGCAGGAGTTTGTGTGCTGTTAACAAAGCAGTTGTCTAATCTCTGTGTCTAAAATGGGTGTCTTTTGTTTATCTTCCAACGCTTTTAAGTAAGAAATCTTTGGAAAATGAAGTATAACCAGAAAGGTGCTGAACTAAACACCAGCATGGGCATGTTCTCTGCTTATTAATGCTTTCAAGCAAGGACCTTGTCTTTTTAATTCTCATACTATTCAGACAGCAGCATATGAATTTATGCAGAGCTACCTCACTGATTTTCATAGTATTTGTTAATGCCCTTTTGGTTGTCTGCACAGTATTTCATAGTGATTGAGCTGCTCGTGCTTTGATACTGGTGCCTAGTCGGGTTTTTTCTTATGCTTTCCTACCTCTAATTTGTAGTACAAATGTTTAGAAAGAAGCAAGAATTCTGTCTGGGCCAAGAAATGTCACCTTAATTGTGTTCTGAGGGTGCCAGTCATGTTAGGATCCTGATGAGTGACTGGTACTTGTGGATGCAAGTTGTGTCTCCTCTCGAAATCAATGTAGTCATTTTTCTGTTCCCAGCAGTGGTCCTAGTGATTGTGGAAAGAAGTTATTTGCTTCATTAACTGGACCATAGAGCAAAATGAAAACAACTTCATAAAGAAATCTTTTAAACTACATCACCATCTTTCATATTTCTGCAGGAACAATTTGTTAGAGAGATTAATTATATTTTTCAATGTCCAGGGCTTTCTTTTTCAAAAATTAGATTACATACATCTCCTTTGGAGAGAGTTTGAACCTCAGCCAACATACATTCAAATCAAGAATAGCAGCTCTTAGTTTAACCTTGGAACAGGTTTAGTTGTCTGCAGGAAAGGTAGGTAGGAGCAGGAAAAGACGTTTTAAGAAAAAGCTGAAACATGTTGTTGAAAGGAGGGTGTTAATTTAGAAATGGTTACCTTCTGTGTTTCAGAAGACTTTTGGAGGCTTTAGCAGTCCTCTCCTAGATCCTACCTACCCTGCCGTACACGAAAAATAAGTTCACATAGGAGAACAAGTGCAATAAAATATTTTGCTGCTTAGAACAGGGAGGCATTCAGAAAGCCTGTCAGCTCCTAGCAAGGGTAAAAGATTTTAAGTGGAGGAGAAGTTACCTTTAAAAAACGAAACAGCCTAGCTCAGTGACATGGACTGACTATCGAGGTCAGAGCTCATAGATGTCTGTATCAGAGGTGCAGTGGTTTAGTGTTTTCTGCTGTGGTATGAAGTTGTAATTGTAATCACTGTTGCGTATTAATTACAGGGAGAGGGGGAGGTGAAGTGGGGAAAGGTTTAAACAATTTGTACTTTCCCTTATACACATGGAGTTGTTAACTTGCTTCCCTTTGGTGTTTTTTTTTTTGTTCCTTGTCTCTCATCCATGTATAGATGTTTTTGCCTGTCTGAAGGCCTTTTCTGAGGGCTTTGATGTTTCTCTTTACTTTCTTTAAACTAATGTTTCCAACTGTCTACCTTTTCCTGTTCTCTTTGTCTGCCACATGCTATAGCTCTTACGTGTGTCCTAAACAAAAAATTGTTAATGTTATTATGAACTTTCTTACCCCATGGGTAGTTTCGTCTTCTTCTATTTGCAAGTGTCTTACTGAAATGTAACGCAGACTACAGTTGCATCTCCAAGAAGCACATATTCTGATGGGGAAATTGTGTGTTAGTCCATGTTTATTAAAATATCCCCATTTCTGTGTTTTCTTTCTTGTTTTTCATAGACAACTCGCCTCTCCCTCGTTGGCCGTGTATTCCTGTGTCTGAAAATACACATTCGGAAACATCAACTGTAATTTTCGGTACTTTATTGATGTTGTTGAACCATGAGTGCCAGAACTCAGTCATATAGCCTCCAATAGTTTTTAAATAGTTTCATTGGCAAGAAGCTTTTTCATGACTTCATTCAGCCCATGACTGCGGTGTAATTATGTCTCCTCATCCGTGTGTTCTGTTTTATTTTAGTCATTCTTCCAGGATGATCTCTGACATGTTGTTTGTTAACGTTAATTGGGGGCACCTAGTATGTACTGTCATTTTTTCATTCAACAGGTGCTAACTTCTGAAAATATTTCCACATTTGCACGATTACGTGCTCACTGGTTACTGCATCCAGCCTGCTTAAGGCAGGGGGAAGAGAACCACAGATCAGACTGGTGTTGAAGTGATCAAATGCGCTTCTATTCAGTAGCAGTCTGTATAATTTGATGACTTGCTCAGTGTCCTGTAGTTCAAGTAAAGGTTGTAATCTTTCTTTATGGTACTCATTACAACACACAGGGCGTAATGTCACTTGGAGAATTGTTCCAGGAAATTGGAGTATGGGGACATTTCTCAGCTTAGTTTGAACAAGTGCTTATGACTTCAGTGTGGCTCATATAAGCGGCTTATCCTAGTGGAAGGAATACAACTCAAATATTGTTTAAAAAGGATTATTATATTACATATTGTTAAAGTACAAGTTTCAGATGGAGGTGGTTGGTTTTCTTGGACAAGACAATCAAATCCTTGTCTAAGTCCTTGGAAAAATAAATTTTCTTTCTATAAGTGTACATGGAGTTATGTTAACTGTGCTTTGTAAACAATTTAAGACTTATCTTCATTTGAACCTTCAAGCAAATGAATAAGCAAACAGCAAAACAGTAAAAATTACTTTCATGTGTATCGGAAGGCATTATAGTTGTGCTATCTGGATAGCACAATCTGAGGGACAAATGAAGGGGCAAAGAGATTTCATGCATTCCAGTGATGTATCTGTGGTTGTCCATGGTTGTCCATGGTCTGGTATACTAATTACCCTCCTTTTCTTTGCCACTCTGTTCTCCAGTTGCATATATTTTCAAGGAGTTTAGCTAGTGACTCTTTGGCATGCTCCATTCATTATTTCAGTTCGGTTTCTAATGCCGCAGTCCTTTGAATTTTGGCACTCTTGTGTTTTATCCAAGATCTTGTTACTTGTGTTTTTCTAGGCCCTGTACAGTGTTCTTGCTTTTCTGTCTGCAAACTGCAGCTTGAGTTTTTCATGCAGTTGGTGCAGAGGCTGTCCTTCAGTTTGACCTCTACAAAATCAACATTTCAGAAGTCATGGTTTAGATGCATAGATGAGTCTCCTGCATATTCATTTTTATGCATAGGGATCAATTTTAACTTTTAGTTTTGTTCATAAGCCTCTCTCTTCTTCAGAGCCGGAACCCGGGAACTTTGACTGCAGAAAACTCTTCTCTTTTAGGAGAAACTAATGGAAGTCACTGATACGGAGACGGTGAACCAAGAATCATCTTAGGTTAGAACTGAGGTTTGCTTGATTAATCATTATGGCAGTTGCAGTGCCAGATGATGGTTTAGATTTACCATTTCTGAAGAAAATTTTGCACCTCTGATCTTTTTGCAGGGCACTGCTGCTATAGTACTGTTCAGAATTGTCCTCTTAAGAAAAAAAAACAACCACCAAACGCTAGGTCGTGTACATTTGCCACTAAACTTCACAACTGAAGTGCATTTTCTCTTACTTTGACTTTACTAGGAGTAGGAAGAATGTCTGTCTCCTTTAGTACGTATGTGCATTGTTCAAGCATCCTGAAAGTTAAGGCTTCCAGAGTAGAGGACTGGTTCTGTGTCCTGCGATGAGACTGCAGTTTTCTAATGTGATTGCAGAGATGTGTGACTGGGTTAAGAAGGACAATGGTGGTAAAATTATTTGGAGAATAAGGGTCGTAAGACGAGGACTCCTGTTTAGGAAGATAACTAAAGAAATTTAAGAGGAGGGCTGAGTTAAACCATGTTCAGGATCTGTTGCTTTATTGCCCATTGTGCATGCAGACTGTTCTGGGTCTGACTTCTCTCTTTGGTGTTATTACACAACAAAGTCATGATGTAACTTGGGCGCTTGCGCTGCTATAGGTTAATCTGATCTGCCTACAGAGTTATATGCTTAACTAAAGGTGTCATTCCAACTTAACCGGTGTAGTGCTCAAACCGCCTCATGAAAGAATGAAGAACGTACTAGTGATTTAGGTAGACGCTGATGTGTGCAGGGTGTTTCTGTAGATACGGACTCAAAAACAGGTCTAAAAGGTATCTTTAGTAGGAAGGAGGCATGACTTTCTTATGTCAGCCTTTTTGTGTGTGTATGTCGGTCCCTTCTGTTAAAACTAAGATTATTATTTTTTTTTAATAGCTAAGGCTTTTTAAATTCTTCAGGTTTCAGTCATACATAAAGGTGTGTGGGGAGAAGTAGCAGGTAGTCTCCCAATTCATTAAAAAAATCACAGTTTCATCATATTAAACTCATATTTTTCTGAACAAGAATTAAAATTCTGGAAAAACTAAAGGCTTGGCATATTGATCCTATCCAAAAGTAACCTATGCTTTCCCTTCAGCTACAGTGAGGATTTTGAAGACCTGGCCTACTCTCCTACAGGTTTAGACTGGCGTTCTGCTGGGAGTATGACCAGCTAGAGTGTTACAAGACAGGCAACTGCAGTCTGTTATTGCAGTTTTCGGAAGGTGACTACTTTATGGTATGGGCTGTGAATAATTTCCGAAGTAGAAGTTCTGTGACCACATTGTGGTTATCCTTCTGTCTGGTTGTATTCGCATCCATGGTGGGTAGCTCACACTCTTGAAGAATCGTGTCAATATCTCACCTACAAGGCTTAATTTAGAATAGCAACAGCTTTCAATTTACCTTCTGGGGAGGGATAAGGTAACTTGATTTTACATGGATTGTGGATTTGTTAAATTTTGAAGTGTGTTAGCAGCTCTGTATGAATTGCTAGAACTGCATGCAACCTGTATGTATGTATTTTTAATTGTGGTTTACGTGGCAAGCTACTGAGAGGGATAAACAGCTTACATAGCATAACTCTGAATATTGTGTACCTAGTAATGTGAGAGATTAGAAGCAAAACTGCCTTTTTTAGTCCAAGTTTGACAGTACTTGTGATCAGTTTAACTGTATCCTGTTCTTAATACTTTTCTGGTTTTTGTTTTAAACACAGCAATAATGTAAAGTACTTCACAAAAATGTGGTATTTGCCAGGGCAGTTTCTACTTTTTGAGCTCTAAATCAAGGTGAAATAATTGAATATATGCCTTCTATTTTGTGATCTCTTGGACAATAAGAAAGTGCTAGGTGTTAGTTTAAACCCTGCTACTATCATGGAATGAATAAAAAGTCTGTTATTCTGCAAAATAATTCACTCTTTTGATTTATGGCAGCATTCTGTAATTATTTTGATCACTCTGACTTCACTAGAGTTGCATGTGAAGATAAAGTCATATTTTTTTCCTAGCAACTGCAGTAATGTGAACCTCATGGCATGTGCTTAGGATACAAGACCAGTGTACACTATATTTTCTTGGCTAGTTACAGTTTGCATGGGCATCAATATTTTGTTTGCACTTGAGAAGAGACAGAAGTTAAGAGCAGGGGTTGGGGGGAGAGGAAACAGAGGTGAACTGTGGCTGACATCTCTCTCCATACAGCTGAAGTATGTATAATTTCTGTTAACAAAGTGTATGAGCCAAAGGGTGTATATCTAGTCCCTGTGCCTCACGTTTGAATCACTGTTGTGGTGAGATCAAATATAAACATTTCTTGACTTATTATTCTTACACAGATGTTTTAGAAAGGTTGATAGTGGCTGGAAGAGACAACGTGAAAAGCGTTGTTGGATATATGGTGTCACAGCTGGAGCTGTATTGCAATAGAAGTATGTTATCAAAAAGTGGTGTTATCACTTAGCTGATAAAATGTATTCCACATACAAGTTAAAACCTTCTAAAATCCCTAGTGCAGTAACTTTTCCGCTAGTGCAGCTACTTAGTCGGGACCTCAGGTAAAACCTGTTTCAGAAATTCTTCTCGCAGTTTTTATTCACTGTCTTCAAATAGAAAAACTCGTAGTCTTGTTTCCACTACCTTGTATTGTATAACAGTGATTTGCGCACTTTTTGATGCTTCCCAGGGCAGAATTTGCAAGTATGTAAAACATGTGACCTATTTTGTATGATTTTTTAATAATGAATGCACAAATAAACTGATGTGGATTAGAAGGGTGGGTTGGATGGTTAGGGTGTGAAAGCCATGAAGATAAACCAGTCAGTTTACGCTGCCTGCAAATATAGTTCTTAGTCTCTTAAGCATGAGTATTTGCTGCAACACATCCCAATGATGGGAGGTGGAGGAGGGTAGAGTGCAGTATATTGGTCTGGCATGAAAAAGGAAGCATGAATTTGTGTGATTTTTATTTCCAAACAGATTTCCTTAGACTTGTCAGGGGCAGTTGTCCCTTCAGTGAAGCATGAATACATTAAAGTTTTAAGTAAATCTGCAGCACAGACATCTGAGAAGCTTGCTGTGTAATTTAACTGAAAATCTAAGGATGAGCTTTCACAAGATGGCTGAGCAAAACTAATGGCTTGCTGCTGCCTAAAGGGACAGCTGCTCTGTTCCTTCTGAGTCCTGCTCCTACTTATCCAGTGTTGCTGCTTTCATGCAGACTCTGACATCATCTTGATCATTCAGGTCACCTTATCTGTTTAAAAAAAAAAAAACAAAACAAAACACCACCAACCAAACAAAAAGCCCCAAACCTTCTCCACCAAAAGCAAACCTAATCAATTTGCTTTTGTTTCCCAATCACCATCAGAAAAGCAGAGTGTGAGCAGGACTTCGTGGCCAGCAGGTAGGGATCATGGGAATGCCACTGTCCTGGAAACATTGAACTCTTTTCATTGGCTCAGTAGTAGCAGGGAACATAGCTATTCAGATGTGTGCCAGTTAACAAACCCTCTTTCAAACTAATTTCATACATACTTCTTCTAGAGGCTTTTGTCAGAACCATGAATGGTAGTGGAATATAAGTTATTCAAGTAAAACAGCTGAAAATGCTTACAAAAATACAAAAAGTGCAATTCAGCTAGTAGCAGTGTCCTTGTTTATATTAGATGAAAGCAACGCAAATGTGACTTGAGAGAGACACAGAAAAGTCAGCTTTATATCTGTGTATTTCTGTCATCTTAACATTATTTGGGCCCTTATTTAATAGTTTCCAATAGGATTTTTAAACAAGAGATGTTTAAGAAATATCTGAATAATCCTTTTTTTCTTTTTAGAACTGAAGGAGAGTCATCATGGGAGCGTTTTTAGACAAGCCAAAGATGGAGAAGCATAATGCCCAGGGGCAAGGAAATGGCCTTCGTTATGGTCTGAGTAGTATGCAGGGCTGGCGAGTTGAAATGGAGGATGCACATACGGCTGTGATTGGTTTGCCAAATGGACTTGATGGATGGTCATTTTTTGCTGTGTATGACGGGCACGCTGGATCACAGGTTGCCAAGTACTGCTGTGAGCATTTATTAGATCACATCACGAGCAACCAGGATTTTAAAGGGCCAGATGGGCCACCATCTGTGGAAAGTGTAAAGAGTGGCATCAGAACAGGTTTTCTGCAAATTGATGAACACATGAGAGTCATCTCTGAGAAGAAACATGGCGCAGACAGAAGTGGCTCAACAGCTGTGGGTGTTATGATTTCTCCCCAACATACATACTTCATCAACTGTGGAGACTCGAGAGGTTTACTTTGTAGAAACAGGAAGGTTCACTTCTTCACACAGGATCACAAACCAAGTAATCCACTGGAGAAAGAGCGTATACAGAATGCAGGTGGCTCTGTAATGATTCAGCGTGTGAACGGCTCTCTTGCCGTTTCAAGGGCACTTGGGGACTTTGATTACAAATGTGTCCATGGGAAAGGTCCTACAGAACAGCTGGTCTCACCTGAGCCTGAAGTTTATGAAATTGAGAGATCAGAAGAAGATGATCAGTTCATCATACTGGCTTGCGATGGTATCTGGGATGTTATGGGAAATGAAGAGCTGTGTGACTTTGTAAGATCCAGACTTGAAGTCACTGATGACCTTGAGAAAGTTTGCAATGAGATAGTTGACACCTGCTTGTACAAGGTAGCCAGACTTGAGAGAAGAAATTTACTGTGTTTTCACTGTTAGAAGTTTATGAACAAGTTAAGAATAAGTTTTGATTCCAGTCGATAAGTATCCAATGGTTTATGCTAACACGACTTTGACAGGAATTGCCATGATTCCCACAAAAATGGTGATAGAGGGGGAATGAACAGACAACAGGAACAGTATGGCTTTCTGGGTGGTTTTTGTTAGTGAAGGGTTTAAAATCATATATGGATATGTTGTGATCACTAGGAAACTAGAAGCTAATGGGAATTTATGGGCAAGCCAAGGACAGTAACTGTCCTTTTCAGTTTCACAACATACTTTATAAAACCTTAACTCTTAAGACTTAATCAGGCTAGAGAATGTTCTTTCCCTTCCTAATGTACCCCTCCTTTCTTGAGCATAGAGTAGTAACATTACTGTCGTAATTACACCAAGATAACTGCGGAATGAATGAACCTTGCCTTCATATGTTGCAGTTTAAAATTTCTTCTTGACTACATGAGGATCTGACTTCCCTACATTCATTTTTATTCTAGTTTAATTACTGAATTTCTTATTCAGTGTTGTGTGATACAGCTCTGAAACTAGCTCAAGTAGAAGATGGGACTGTTTTACTTAACAAATCTGTGAAATTTTGTCTATAATAACTTCTACTTTGTATTAATAAGTCGCAGGATGGTGCAGTTACAGAAGAGATTTGAAATATTGAGTTTCATAGCTTAACGCTTAATTTTCCAAAGGCAAGCTATAAGTCATAATGTAAAACAGCCAACATTTTTTATACTAAAGAGACAGGACAGCATCTCTGCTCTTGCCACATGGCTAACAAGGTCATTGTTTCCCTTTTGGAAAAATGTAGTTGCTTTCCAACACTTTGGCAGATTGATAGTGCATATATTTTTGTTTACAATTTTTATCCAGTAATCCTGAAAACAAATACCAGAGAAGGAACAGTGGCTGTGGATGCTGTAAGCTTTGCAATAGCCAACTGTCAGCAGCTCCCCATATGCCCATATACTCTTGTTTAAACACTGCTTGTTCTTGATCTTGCGGACTTCAGTGGATTTAAGCGTATGGATGCATATTTGTAGACCAGAGCACAGGGGTATTGGAAGTAAACTAGTTACTTTTCATAAGCAGAATGTGTTTGTATTGTAAGGTACTCAACTATTAGTGTTCTGTTTAGTTGAAGTTTTAAATGTTTCCATGTCAAAGAATGCCTTTGTAAGGGCCTGGGCCCCTTCCAGCTGGTCTTTTAACAATTCTCTAGCTTGTGACTGTTCTTGTTTTAAAAGAAAAGGGGAAAAAAAACCACTCGAATAGCTGTGACTTTGGGTGGAAGCACTGTCTGAATTTAACACCTCCCTATTTAGTGCTTTTGAGCAGTAATGGTTTTGTTTACCCATCTAGTAGTCAGCTGTTTTCCCAAAATGATTGGATAGTACTTAAAACAAGATGGAACACAAGTTTGTAATTAGACATCACTGATCGGTAATGTCAATTTTTAAAAGACAATGGGCTGTCTGTAGTTGGCTCCATGTAGTTTTCAGACCATAGAAGAGGAAAGAACAAAGTAACTTAATAGCTGTACTGAATGAAGGGGCAGACTTCTAGAATTCTGTAAGGAGGTGGGGGAAATTAAGGCTAATGATAATATTAATCCATAGTAGTAGAAGTTGTATTCTAATTCCATATGATTTGTCAATTTTTGTGTGTAAAGTGTTTTGATGTGTATTTAGCCTGGTGTCTATACATTCTCAAATAATTTTTTCTTTTCCACCAGGGAAGTCGAGACAACATGAGTGTGATATTGATCTGTTTTCCGAATGCACCAAAGGTATCACCAGAGGCGGTGAAAAGAGAGGCAGAGTTGGACAAGTACCTGGAAAGCAGAGTAGAAGGTGGATCATTTAAAAAAAAATAAGTAACTTTGTTTCTAAACAGACCCCCCTGGCCCCCTTCCCCTTCCAACAACTAAAGTCTTAACACATACAGGCTTCTTAATAGACCTTCAAGTGCCATTGGCCATCTAGTGTACCTTTCTGAAAAAGGCACTCACATAGTCCTGCTGTATGTCCTGAAAAAATTCTGCTATGAAAGTGCACCAGCCTATAGCCCTGAAAATTATTCAGGATGAGAGAGAAGTATTTTCATTTGTTCTTAATGTTCTTCATGAGTCCGTTGACAGCGCTAACTTCTGACCAGTAATTCCTGGCTCCTGTTATATGGAGATAAATGAAATAATCAGAATATCTTGCAAAGTGTCTGTGAAGATGGTAATTTGGGTGTGATTTTTCCATATAGTTATGTACAAATTAGTTATAATATTTTATTTTCCAATTATGGTGGGGTTACAGCTTGATTATTGTCATCTTTAAGGCACCTGCTAACATATTTACTTATTTGAAAGTATGTCAGAAATTTATCAAAGCCGATCTTTAAGCATCCATGATGAACAAAAGCTGGGACCTCATCTCAGTCTGACAAGAACTTCAAAATTTTGCTTTAAATTTGTATTTCAGGAGTTCTTAAAGTTTAAGTTGAAACTGCAAGTCTTAGGCATTTTGGGTCACCTAATTAAAAATGATATTTGAAATCAGTTTGATTTAAAAGATTTCTCATTAAAACTGGATTTATAGTGCCTTTTGGTATTTAAAAAGACCACAGCTTGGAGTTTGTTCCTGAAACACAAGACACGCTGTATGCATTATTTGCATAGGTTAAGTCTGGTTTTGAAGTGAACTCCTCTAGACCTATATGTTACAAACCTAGTTATGTGTATATAGTCCAAGAATCCTTAATAGCACACAGGGCATGATACGCAGAGTTCTTCGCAGCTATGGTATCAGCGATTAGTAAGTTAGAGGAATATATTGTGCACTTTTTTCCCTCCTTAACTTGCATGAAGATAAAACAGTGCAGCTTCAAAAGTTTCACAGAGAACTTGGCTACATGGGAATTCTGGATTCAGACAAATTAATGTGCAGTTTTAAAGCACTTACTACCTGTGTAGGTGCTCCTTCAGAAAGTATCACCTCTTTCAAAGGCCTCATTCGCAAGGTCTTGTCAAACTACATCTGTTCTGCCCCCGAACAAATGTCCAGACAGACATTTCTGTGTTTTAATGTAACACTTACCTAACAGGAGAAGTTGGTGCACAGTAAGCAATAGTGTGAATCTTTTTGACAGCGTAGCAGGAATATCCAAGTGCCTGGTAACACTGCATGAGTTAAGTGTCAGATGGCTTTCTCCATTTCAAAGCAGTGAGCAGTTTTGCACCAGACATTTGAAGAGCTTACTGTGTGTGCCCACTCACAGAACTGGTGAAGAACAAATATGCTGTAAATTCACACATTAATTTACAGCATGCTAACTCTCCTAATTTGGGCAAGTATTACCTTTGTATCTTAGATATTTTGTCTGAGTTCAGACAAATCCATGACCTAGAATATGAAAATATGTTCAAGTTAAGGCTGCATTTTCGGCTGGCCTCATTGTACCCCAGGAATATTATGATGAGGAAAGCTGACGTTTTTGTACAGATACTTCATTTTGTAAATGAAGAACCTAAACACTGGAACTGCATGTGATTATGGTACACACAATGAATTTGACTGCCAGTACTTTACATTTATACAAATACAGAATTTCAGGAATGAGCCAAGTGTGATACTTGCATAGGGGCAGAAGGGTACTGTGTGTAGTTATAAAGCACTTTAATACTAATTTAATGGGATGATGTCTGAACAACTTGAAGAAATACATTGTACTTCCACTCAAGGGTCTTTGCTTCTTTTTTAGAATTGTCCTCAATCTTTTTGTCTGTTGTTGCACAAAGATACTATTTAAATTAATGAACATGTAGTAAACACTATTCAACCCAGCAGTGATTTGTATCAGCTGTGTGCGGAATTTGGCCTTTTAGTCATGAGGGAAACTGAGAGGCAGAACTAAAGCAGAACTTCAAGAACAGGAGTCGATTAGCTGTTACATTTAACTTAATTCTTGTGCAGTTAAATTGTTTCCTGGTATAAATGGATAATCCAGTACTGACTAGTAAGGCAGGACTGCTACAGCATCTGAAACTTTCAACACTACAGTGAATAATCTTGCTGTTACTCTAGGATACTTTAAGAATGGCGGTGCTTAACTTTAAAAGCCTAATCTTCAGCTGAAGGAACTAGAAAATGTAAAGAGTACTTTTAGAATGATCCTACTAATCTGTAATATGAATTTAAACTTAAAATTCGTTAAAATGGAAACTTGGTGAAAATACATACTATGTATTATGCACATCAGTAGTCAGTGTAGTCCAACAAGTAATGAGATTTGATGCTTACTAATGTGCATTTTTTTCTGGTTGTACTTTTATTCCCTCAGCCCAGAATATATCTTTATACTGTTAAGAAGTAGTGCAAATTTTAAGACTGAATAAGGCTTAGTACTGATGATCGTCTTGAATGAGGAGAGGCGATTCAGATTTTAAAGCACATAGGAAGTTTTCTACTTACCATGCCACCTAGGACTCTCCTTTTACTAATTTTGATGTGTTTGTGATCCAGATTCGTAGCTACAATAAATAATAATGGAAGAAGCGGCAAGTGTGGAGAAGCATCTTTGTGCCATTACTTGCAATAATTCAGTGTTACTCCTAAAATATCATGTGAACTTCATGGTAGAAGTAATCGATCATTCCAAAATGTGTTGCTATTATTTGCACTAATATGTGTTATTGATGTGTTGACTCTAAAAAGAAACTTGTCTAAGCTTTTTTTCTGTTCTCAAGTTCTTTACATAAAAACATTCCATAATAGATAATCTTTGCAATATTTATACCTATATAGAGATAAATAATTTTAAGTTAGCTGCTATATGTTCCTTCCCATATTTTCACAAAATGAAAGCTATGGCTTTTTCTTAAACTTTGTGTGGAATTCCCATTCAGAACATGAAAAAGCAGATATGTTTTGACCTTTATTTTAGGGTTGTAAGTACATTTTTCCAGTACTTGATGCCATGAAAATGTGTAGAAGGTTTACGAGCAAATTAAAGGTTGGGGGAGGTTGTAAGATGTATTGAAAGAAGATAATTCCAATAAATTAAACACAGCTAGCAGGCCGACTCCATTTGTTGTGTCTTCAGTGTTCATTCAGTCTGTATCTATAGTTTTATCAAAATATAAATGTATTCATTTAGTGGAGACTGTATGTTAAATGTACTGCAGTTACAGGTTGTGAAACTGTGTAGTATAGGTAAACTATAAATTCCTTATTTTTGTACAGCAGAACTTTAGCACTAGCACAATGTAGAATATACTAGATGTTCAAAATTGCACAATAAAGGAACTTGGCAAACCAAATCTGAGATCTTTGCTTCTTATTCAGATTTAAGAGTGTTAGATTATTTATTTGCTAAATACCAGATGATAAAATGAGTTTTGGCTATAGATTTTGAGGAAATGGAAAGTTTTGATTTGTCTATGGTGTGTGGTGTCATGTATTTAAAATGTAGGTTTTGAAGTAAACAACTTAAAGCTTTGTATTGCAGAGTTTGACACTGGTTGAGAGCTAGACAGTGTTTCCACTGTACCTCGCAAATAATTTACACAGCCTGACTGCACAATAGAGTTGATGCTTTTTGTAAACACGCACAGCCCTGAAAAACTGTTACATGCACAAAAAGTAATTCACAATTGTTGTTTTTAATTTTTAACTAAAAAGGACTGGATACGTGTTGGTTTTAAAAGCTTTTAATGTGCCTTATCTCACTAATTAAATTATAAAATGGAAACTTGCTATGCTTTTCTGGAATTATCATTTGGGGCAAAAACTAGATTATTTTTCAGAAGTGGTACTGATGAATTCCAGGTACTCTTCAAGCTGCGTAAATGCTTTAGTACATGAATAATTGTGTGTGCATATGTGCATGTATATATATATATATGCACATAGGTACACATTATTGTATGTGTGCTGCAGTATTCACTTGAAGATCAACAGTGCCAAGTCTTAATAATTTGTATCACTTACCATTTCTAAGAGCTCATGTTTACAGAGAGACAGATGAGATGCATTTTTTTAAAATGTGCTTATTCCTTATATTTCATAAAATCCCTATTTAAAGAGTAACTCTTCAGGGGTGGTATGGTCTGAAATCCCTTGAGTTCAAATAAAATTGTGTGCTTATGACTTGGGGAAAAAAAAGAAAAAGAGGCCTAAGAATAAAGTTAAAGAATGAATTTTTTAGCAAATGTGCCTGGCTAAAGCACAGATTCTCTTCACCCAGAAGGTGGAGTGGATCAGCTTTAAATAACTGCCCAATATTCACATATCCCCTAAGTGAGTTGAGGATGGAACTGTCTCTTAGATATGATGTCCCTGGCTTTTAATTTGTCTGTAATAGCTCTTAAAATGTGCATGTGGCTGTAATGCACTGAGGTACAAGTATTGGCTCATATACATACAGCCATGGGGGTTATTTTTAATGTCTGACCTTTTGTTTCTTGAAAATACTATGCTTTCTATAGTGGCGATAATCTTTTATCTTCTGTTGCAGCGATAAAGCTGATGTTAATGTCTGCCTTGTGCCCAGGGTGTTTTGTTGGGAAGATATTACATCTTCTGTTATATGCAGTGTATAGCAGGAGAGCCATTAAAGATTTTTTTCCCACTTTTATTAGGTAGATGTGTATTTCTAAAACCAGTGTGCATGTTAACAGTTAGCAATGTATCTTTGGCAAATCTGTTACAGGTTCTTTTTCTTACGGAACCAAAGTTAACAATTGATATGGTCTGTCATCTTTTTTTTATATATATA
>NW_009627757.1:0-852 GCF_000690535.1 Cariama cristata
TCTCCTGTGCCCCCGCAGATTGTAATGTAGCAGATCCTGCGATGTCCACGGCCTCACAGCTTGGCCCAGGGTCCAACCCGCTGCCGAACCTGAACGAGACCGGTTCTTCCAGCGTGCCTCATGTCGCTGCCCCCGGCTTACGGTCAGACGCTGCAGGAGGCGGAGGCGGCGGGACAGGGAAGCAGCCTTCGCAGTTCGTTTACGTCTTTACAACGCACCTGGCCAACACGTAAGCAGCAAGCCCCATCCGTCCTCGGCTGCTGTAGGGGCCGGCCTGTCACACCTGCCTGCTGCACTTGAGTACAGGGGAGCTGGACAGACCCGTGTCTCCCTGCTTGCACGGAGTGGGTCTCCCCTGAGGTTCAGGAAGTTTGCTGGCAACTACCGCTGGTAGGCAAACACTGTCTTAAATGCACGCTTCCTCCCAGCGATGCCCAGCACCGCGTCCTGCGACACGCACTGTAGAGTACATCTAGTCGGCATCCAATGAAAAGATTCACCCAAAGCAGTATGGACTGATGATCTGATTCAGAAGTATCTGAGGGGGCTGGGTGTCACGGGGAGTGTGGTGTAACACTTGCTGTTCTCCACTGGATTCCTCCCTTCTGTCCTGCGTTGTTTTGGCCATGTAGTCTTAACGAGGCTGTTAGGACCGCTGCCACACCATAGGTTGGGTGCAGTAGATCCCAGAGCATCTCGGTGACAGCCACCTTAGGACAGCAGGTGCAAGGCAGAACCGAGTGCCCGTCACAGGACATGGGAAGAGGGAGATTCCAGGGCAAGCGAATATCAGTTGGAGAACCTCACCGGGGCCTGTGCAGGACAGGTGGGAGGACTCTGAGAATATCCCGC
>NW_009627758.1:0-1790 GCF_000690535.1 Cariama cristata
GCAGTGCTAGACAGAGAGAGTACTTGATACCAGGGAAATGGTGATACTCACATTGCACGACATGCTCACTTCACTGAAAGTCCTTCAGAAAATTCTGGTTTATTCTCTGAGGCTTTGTTGTTGTTGTTGTTTGGTTTTATCGCTCTAACAGCTAGTGGCCAGAACCAATATCTCAACGGTGAATGATGACAGTGCTTGTTGTTCAGAAACAGGTCCCACTGTTGCGATGACAAAGATCAGGAAAAAAGACAAAATTTACCCAAAGTCTTGGTGATTCTGATTGCTCTAAGAGGGAAACATTGCACCTTACTTCAACCATACAAAATTTAAATGTCTCTGGTAAAATATATTTATTTAGCTGCTTCTATTTTCAGTGGAATGTAAGTTTTTCCATTTAATTGACAGTCTGTACTAACTATTTAGATACCCATCTTAGTGTATCACCTGCCACTCCCTTAGGGTTACCAATTACTAAAGTGATTAATGAAAGTACCTAAAAATACTTAGTGGTAAAGTAGCATTTAGAAGAGTAAAGTTAAGAGAGCTGGCAAACCTATCAATTTTCTGAAGATATTTTGTCACTCCTTGAGTAGATCTGAGAGCAGTCTGGGTTAGTAAAGATTAGGGCACAATCTGGGATAGAGTCTAGTGTGCTGAATTGTGATTGTATTATGAGTTGTCCAGATGGAGATGCTCCTGAGGTGACTTGCAGTGTTTGAAGGCTTAAACATTTGTAAAGCCAGACATGAGAAAACTGGGATGGAATCATAAGATGATTTGTTTGTTGAGCTAAATTGTTCATAAATTCAGATTTTAGGTAGCCCATTTTTGAATGCCTTTCTTTAGTTAGATGAATTGGTTCCCTTGTGCTCATGTATTGAGTAAACCACTGGTGACTCAAGTTTAATTTCTAAAAAATTCTCAGAATTGTTGAAAATGAATGTAATTATCCAGATAATTAAAGAAGAATTAATTCACTTTCCCATCATAATCATTTTTTCCATTTGTCTTATTTTTTACAGACTGCTTTTCACGGAACTATTAAGGTGAATGAACTCATCAGCAAATTCTAATGCATCAGCAGTGGCTGACCCATTATATGATGCATTGCAAAGTGGACAAAGAAAAGGACTGAAACATGTCTGAAGAATTAGTAGATGCCTCCTCAGTATTAAGCAGTACTGATGAAGCAGTACATAAAATCTATAAAAAAACAACGATATTAGGAATGGAACCAACATGAATGTGCTAGAAAGTAGGCCTCACAGGCAAGACAATGAAGGGAAATGATAGTCCATCTTGAGATGCTGAAGTAAAGTCAAAGCAATGGAAGGAGCTAACTAAAAAACCTCTGAAACACTCAGATCCACTACTATCAAGATGGCCATTCATCTCACAGAATGTTGTCCTTATTAAGTTGCAAAAGGACAGGAGTTAGATGGGCTGACAGTTTCACACAGCTTTGATTCAGTCTTGGACGGACATGTGTTTTACTCTCAGAAGGCTTATTGCTCAATAAACTTCTAACTTTCAGCTAAAAACTATGGGCTTATGGGACTTAAGATATTGAGATTTTAACAATAAGGATAGATGACATTTGTTGCTTAGAAGTGTTTTGTGGTTGTTCAACAGAAGTCTTCAGAGGAAGTTATGATGTTCAAAAGAGCCTAAGATAAATGGGCACCAAACTCCTTTACACTGTAGAAAATACCAGCTAGGTGCATCACAGTATTTTCAGTCAAACTGAAATATATTTACATCAATTTTCTTCAATAAGTGCTCAAATTTAA
>NW_009627759.1:0-560 GCF_000690535.1 Cariama cristata
TTCAATGTAGAAGCCTCAAGAAAAGGGGAAAAAGTGGAGGAGGGCAGGGAAGGGAAGAGGCAAAAAAGGAAACAGCCGGCTTGGTTTCCTGCTGGTCAATCAGCACACATACTCTTCTGTCCTGTTCACATCCATCCCTCATCAAACAGCACGCTTTCAGATGCAACTCTGAGATGTCTCCCTGTCATGACATGAGAAAGTTGAGTGTTTTCTTTGTACCCAAGCAGACCTTCAGACATAACATTTCCAAGTATTCATTTTGGATGATCAATTAAAAAAATGCACATTAGTTTTTTTTTTTAAAAAAAACTTAAATGATTAGACATCAGCTGAGACAAAAATATAAATAATGAGATGCAGGAAGAGATATGTTTCCAAAAACACGTTGAAGGTTACATAATTGCACACTTCTCAGTGAAGTAGCAAAGTCAAACTTTTCTCCCCTTCAGCTGACCTGAAGCAATAAAAACTTCTGCATGCATGCTCTCAGCTATGTTTGGATGAAATTAAGTATACAGTACAGATATTCACATTCTTAAGTGCAAGACTGAAACAATGCT
>NW_009627760.1:0-7484 GCF_000690535.1 Cariama cristata
GGTGTTAGGGCTGTGGGAAGCAGGGAGAAAATAAAATAATAATAATAAAAAAGTAAAGTATTGCCAGTATGTTATGATGCAATAAAATGTTTTCAGAAAAGGTGCCTGACTGCATTGGACCTCATTAATAATGGTCTACACAACCGGTGGTTTTCTACAAATCCCCAAATACTGTTCTTGTCTTTCAAGGACATCTCACTTGCAGATGTGAAGAGCACTGGTAAAAGTGCTCTTGTACTGAACCGCCTTCAGAAGACTAGTCGTATATTACTCTTATTTAAGTGAAAGACCTTAATTCAAAAGCAAAATACTGACACTTAACACTTATCTGTCCACATGGACAACATAAGAACATTTAAACCAACGTATAATTATACTAAACGGTGTATACGCACATCTGTATGCCTTGTGCTGCTTACTACCTGCTTTTCATGGTTTGCATTGGTGAGATTTGCAAACTATTTTATTGCAAAATTAATGAAATGATTTCACTTATGTGATCTAGTCTATTCCCAAAATACAATCTACCGCTAGTTTTTAGGCATAGACATTCTTCTGAGCTATGCTCTGGGGTCATGTAACATCAAGATTTTCTCCTGCATGGATGCTACATAATTCACACAGCTGAGCACCTGAGTATGCCTCAGCACACTAACAGATAGTAAAGGTACAGCAGACAATGTGAGAGGCTGGATAGAAAATATCTTACTACCAACTGTTGAATTTGTAAAGGTAAAGTATGGACATGTGCATCTTTGTCATTGCTTTTGAGCCTAGGTGGATAGATGGCAAACCATTCTCGTGGAAACCAAAAAAAAAAAAAAAGAAAGAAACTCCTACGCAACCACCACCACCCCCCCTCCCCCCCCGCTCACCTAAGCAATTCAGCATACAACATCCCATCTATACTGTACTTATTAGGCTTCTGTTTTCACAAAAAATGTCCTTTCACTGACTTTGGCTGCTCTCTCCTAAACGACTAGTATTACTCGTAACTCTTCATTGTGCTTTCTAATTGCTAAATATTCAGATATTTGGATTACTGGTGCATGGTTGCTCTACTGCCTATGTAATCACGTCATATGTTTTTCTGCAGTAGAAGGTTTATGACTATTTTAGAAGCAGTAATACATAAGTGGAATTGTATGGGACGAATCTATTTTTCCTCTTCTTTACACGAATGTTATATTGGGTGATGCCACTGATTACACGCATGCCAGTGTATCAGAAAAGACCAATAGTTGCAAGACATGTCTGTTTGATGGGATGCTTCATTTGAGCATTCACTTGACAGCTGAGTAGATGATCCATATTAGTGATAGTTCTATGTGTATGTCAAACTATGGAATTTATGATTTCATATTTGGAGGATTGATATGCTCTATTAATAATCACAGCTGTCATTACATATTAGGCCTTCAGGATGTAAGCTAAGACACCTACAGTGAAAGTAGTGGAAGGGCAGTAAGTTCAGCTTGAGAAGTAGAAACAGAGAAGTAGACAGTGCTGAATGACTGAGATATTTAACTGTTTTCTTTTTATACTGTAGACAACTGTAACGTTTACAATCTTGCATAAAGTTCAATGGATGGTGGGTTTTTTTCCTAACTAAATGTTCACATTTGTTAAGAATTGCATCATGTTGGCACTGAAATATTCCCTCCCTGTGTGATTCCTTTCCCGCTCCCCAGTTCTCTTCCCCATGACTATCCCTGTCCAGCAACTTCTTTCTCATAATCTTTCCACTTCCCACTGGATCCTAAAGGACATATTGGTAAATCCATTTCCACAAGAATATGGGAGTTCAGAGCTTTTATTGCATGGGGAAATTTGGAAAGAGACCTAGTGCCTCTGTGCCACCAGTGCTGGAAGAGCATCTCTCCAGATGTTGCAGCCGAAGCATGCCAGTGCATTACAGCATCTGTATTATGAAAAGACAGCAGGACAGCACAATCTGCCCTCATCTAGACTCTACCAGACTGAAATCTGAGGTCTGGAGTAGAAGAGTGGTGTGAGAGCAGCTCATATGGGGTTTATAACCTCAGTATAGGCAAGAAATCAAATTCTGAAGAATTGAGAGGCAGAAGTATCAGAGAAACAGCTGTCAAACTCCAGCCAGCTTCCAGTTGAACCTGATTCCTATTGGTTGACAGAGAGTCATGATCTTGCACACAATTTTTCTATATCACAACTGTACTTCAAAGATTCCTCAAGGTCATGGCTTTCATACATTGAGAACAAATATGAGGGTAAAGGACAGGGATTCATGTACCTTTGAGCAGCAAGGAGTTGCCATTCTTAACCCTGAAATACCAGGGCACTTGGAGCCATCTCGCCCTCTCAGATATTCCCTTTCTTTCTAAGATGAAACGTCCTTCACTCATTTCAACAAATGTTGTGGAAACAACATTTCCATGAGACCATTTGTCTCAATGCTCTTTCCACTGTGGTTTTAAGTCTAAGGATCTTTGTTGATTTCTAGCTTCTTTCTAAGATGTTATTGACAGCTTAGGAAAAAAACCTAAAA
This sequence comes from Cariama cristata, assembly GCF_000690535.1. NCBI lineage: Eukaryota > Metazoa > Chordata > Aves > Cariamiformes > Cariamidae > Cariama > Cariama cristata. The sequence continues at coordinate 2,528 of NW_009627760.1, forward strand.
TTCTACTATTCATGCCAAAAGACAATATATGGGGAAACAAAACAGGCTGGAAAAGTTGTAGGATTTTGCAAGTCAAGGAAAAATAGTGTACCACAACTAGTCCATGGAAGTGAAATGGCTAACTGTACTTCTATCTTCTATGACACCCTTCCCTTTTAGGTAACTCCCAAAGAAGGGGACAACCCCACCCCCCCCCCCCACTACGCTTGCATAGCCGTGTTGGTAAAAACACATGTGTTTTGCATATGTATGTAACACACAACCTACACATTCTGTATGCATGGCCCTGATCTGGTCTGACAGATAGATATCCTTTTTCATGCAAGTATTGTTATTGACTTCAAAGGGACTATTTCCAGGAGTAAACTTCGTCAGGATTGGGGAGCTGGTATGAGCACGTGCCACCGTTTACTGTACAGAATAGACACACATTGCTCCTTTTGCTGTCATCTCCTGTGGTGGAGACCTCGTTCTGCAACAGACTGAAGTCTGATGTACCGGCAGGCAGTCTTTATTAGAAAGGTCACTGGCATTGTCAAGGATCTTTTGAAAGCTGACATTGCACCTAGAAGGTTATCAGGTCAGAGTCATGAAGTCTACAACAATTTCTCTGACAATATTGTAAACAGGTAGTATCTCTGACCCCTTTTTAGACTTAACAAAACACAGAAGATTAAAGTTATTCTGTGTCTCTTTCACCCCTCTGTCACCCATGTATACACTTCCCCTAAGCCTTGTCTTGAAGTACCCTGCAGAAGTAGTGAAGTTGTGAAAGAGCTACTTTAATTATAAGTACCACAGTAATGAATTCAAGTACACTCATTTGTCATAAAGGGCTTCCCCATCTGTCTCTAAAGTACGCTCAAAAATGCTGTGTATTTGGTAACATGAAAGTTGAGAATTTAACACGTTTTGGTTTTAAACGCTCGGTTTTGGTCAGCTGTTGTAGAACTGCACTGGGACGGGAGGAGCGGGGGGGGGTGGGGGTCTGCGCGCGCACGTGCTTGTGTGTGGTCTCTTCCTAATTTATTTGCACTTCAACCCGTCGGGATCAAGCTGCAATCCCTGTAGGCAAAAGAAGATTAGGGAAAGCGACTGACTGTTTTTTCCCAGACACAGAAGGGAAAGCGACTTCTCAAGTACCGCAAGTTTTTCTGGCCACTGTACAAATTGTTCCTGAGTATGGAGAGTTTCCAAAAGACCTAATTAGCAACTCGCTACAAACATTTCTTTGCATTAGCTAATGATCCGGCTACACTTGTAAGTAAACAGTACCAACATATCTAATCAATGCAGAAAAACCAACAGAATGCCTATTAAACATCTGGATGTAATTTTCTAGTTAGACTTAGAACAAAACGAAAACATATGCAGGTTTCTTTGATCTATGCCTCAACAAAGAAATTGTCGGTAAAAAAAAAACCACGCTGGCTAGTCAGTGTGTCATTTTCCTAAAGCCTGGTCATTTCTCTTCAAATGTTCCCAGTTTAATTTTGTTGGTTTCCTGCAATCTCTAATTTTACCATATTGTGTGAAACCACAAGGGATTCTTTGGATCTGATTTTATTTGAGGTTTTACTGCTGCACGATCTGCTGCTGACTTTTTTTTTGCATTCAACTCGGGGAATTTTTAAGGGTGAAAGAATGGGGGAAGGAAATACAGTTATGATGGTAAAATGACCTAGTGCAACTTTTTGAACATTCTTGCCTACAAGGAAAGCTACTAATTAAAAAGAAATCAAATTACAAAGAGGATATGCAATGGCTATTAGCCAAAAGATAGTGAATAATTAGAAATGTAATTGCTTTGCCCTGCTCACATCATTTGCACTTCATAAATAAAGAAATATTTTAAAAGTGACATTGTTTTGCATGCCCTTATAATAATAATTATTATTGCAGCTGTATAGGTAGTCACTACTATACTACATGTACTGTATGACTCAGATACTATTTTTTTTCTCTATTCCACCTGTGCTGTCCTGCCATTTAAAAACAAACAAACAAACAAAAAAAAACCCAAAACAAAACAAACCCAAACCCACAAAAATAGAAACCCCTCCTTCTGCCATGAACATATACACAGTTTTAAAATGTGCTGTTTCCCTTTCAGTTGAAAATCCAATAATCTCTCAACATAAAACTTTCAAACCATAAAATCTATTGAATTCTATAATTGCTTCCTCCTCTGATTTGCTTTCACTGTATAGGTAGTAGAACAGTGGGATAAATCACAAATTTGCTAAATCATTTCCCGCCCACCTGCAGCAAACTTCTAGTGATTAACTTCGTCAATGTTTTTATTATACGTGCCTGTTTGTGGGAAGTTAAAAAATATTGCTTGTAAATAGTACTGTTAATGGTAAAGGAAAAAAATATAAACAGTATGGTAAACAGAACATCTTACAATGCATCTCCCCAAAGAACAGATGCTACATCTGAAACCCTTTCAGTATATTCAAACTACATTTTGGACTCAATACTGCTTTTTTTGACTCAAAGCTCCAACTGCTTCCAGTGTGAGTTTTCAGTACATAGCCAATGCAGGATTAGGCCCTTTCCTATACCAGGTAGGAACACTACATTAAAATGCTTACAGTGAAAAACAATTTATTTCAAACAGCAGAGTCGAATGAATAATCAAACAGAATGGTTTGGCAGGTGAGGGGTTAACACTGAAGGCAATTTTCCTATTGTATTTGTAAAACATGAGACAAAGGTTTAAACACAATTATTTTTAATCCAGTTTGAGAATTGTGTAAAGTATGTACAGTATTGTGGCATAACAGCCTGGTATAAAATACTACCTTGAGTTGAATACAGCTCTTTACAACACGCTTAGTCATATTTTGGTCTGTCTTTCGGTGGTGTAAACAGTGAATGTTGTCATGGAATGAGGATGTTCAGTTTTCTGGGATTAATCCAGATTTATACTCATCTAACAAAAAGGAAATTTTCATGCTCTAATCAGCCAATGCTGACGCATTATAAATTAGTTAAATATCAGACCGTGTTGGTTGTTGTTCATGCTATGTAACGTCGGTTGCTCTCATTTGGAAAAAAAAAAAAAAAATAATCATCACATGTGATTCTACTGCTGCTTTTGCAGCTCTTCTATCTCAATTATAATGGAGAAGATTCAAAATGCCTTTAAGTGTCTGATTCCAGAATCTGAGTAGGTTAAAAACACTTGTTTAAAAAAACCACAAGGAAAACAGAGCTTTTCTGTTTCTGTTAAAACATGTCTTGGACATTTTAACCATGATAAATACAAGTTACAAGACACTTCAACTTTCATTTAGGCAAGCAATTAAAAAAAATCTTTTGTTTATGTTCCAAAACATAGTGTTGTTTTAATGTCATATCTGTTAATATCTCATTCACAACTTGTGCCAGCAGGTTAAACAAAGTACGAGCAAAGTTAGGTAAGTGTTACATTATTAGAGACTCCATAGCTACTAGGTACACACACAAAGTACATAATATAGCTTGCATTTTTATGGTAGCTTTCATCTTCAGATCTAAGTACTTTATAAGCATTAGTTAACTAAGCTTTCCAATGCCATGAACAGGGCGGTGGGGTGGCTTGTCCAAGACTACAAGGGAAGAGGTGGGAACAGAACGCAAGATTTGAGCTTTACTTATGCAGGCAGAACATCAGACCGGTTTTGATTCCTGTCCTGGGAAGCGCAATCTATCAAAGGTCACTATCAAGGGTAGTCTGCTTCATCTCTTAAAAACACATTAGAAGTCCTCACATTTATTTATGTATTCACAAAGACATATGTACATATATATTATGTATATGATACATCTATTTTATAGATATTATGTATATATGAACACACTCATATATATGTACAGGTACAGATACTATTACGTATACACATACCGACACATGCACAGAGACATATATGTATCTATTTTCAGTGCCAAAACCCTGCCGACCTGGAATGAAGTCCAAACTTCACTGCGGAAGGCTGAGGGAGTTTCATTTTCTTTTTCTTTAGTCATTTCTGTGTAAAACTGGAAATAATGTTGTATGGAAATTAGCACCCTGAATGACTAGAGTTGTGTCTTGATACTGCAAGATATCAAATTTTATATCAAATTTTAAACAGGATACAAGATGAAGCACCATACAATTCTAAATAAGTGTATCTAGTAAATATTAATGGGGAATTGTAAGAAAATGCAAATTATAATATTACCTGTACTATGTTCAAATGATGCAACACAACATTTTAAGGCCTCTTTTTAGGTAGCATACAAGTACACTAAGAGCATAAATGTATCTTAAGGCATTGTTTTAAGTCCAAAGGTACCGGTATCTCACACTTTATCGTGCAATTCTGCTATGAATAAGGTGACGGTTAATAGAGGATCCATTTTGAAGTTTACTTCCCAGTGCAAGTTGTGTCACCATTTGTCATCTCAGTAGTTGCAGAGTCTGTGGAATTTGTTTGACCCTCATCTACCTTAAGTGGGCCTATAAACCACTTAAAACAGCAAAGCTCCTGACAGCTTTCCTCTAGCAGACCTCTCTTATAAAAAAAGCCAAATTTCCCCAAAGGACAACTTCTGTCTGTTCAGAGCATCACTCGTAAACAACATTTCAGTTGGTATATCTGAGCAATGCAAACAGATGTGAGGTTTTACCTTTCTTTACCGTACTTTCTGTACAGCTGAGAGCACTGCCAGCAGGTGCTATGGCACGCACCGGTATCACCGCACAGGTAAGGCGGGGGAGAGGGCCCTACCTGCCTGCCTGAGTTACAAACTAGATTCTGGGGACAGGAAAGTTTAGCCTCATCCCTGAGCGCTCCGGGCCAGGTTCCATGTGGGCACCGGCCCGGTTGCGGGGCCAGCTCGTTCACACGGCCGCCGCCGCGGCCGGGTTATGCGTCCCTGTCGTTAATTGCAAGGGATGGCGGATGCGGATCGGTGCGCTGTGAAT